>NC_079560.1:10325000-10630000 GCF_015846415.1 Triplophysa dalaica
TTATGAAATGTCTTTATTTAACATGTCATAAGATTTCTCGTCCAAAGGTTATAACAGAGACCCTTTGGTCTCTCACTGTCTCTGGTTGAGGAGACATCACTCCAGGGGTTGTGGGAGTAGTGACATGCATCTGTTTGCTGACCATACTGAGGCTTCATCCATTGGCATGCGCATTGTCTTTGGACAGAGACAAGACAGAACTAAAGGGCTCTTAAGGGGAAAAGCAATCCAGTTAGAGGTGGCATTTCATAGCAACGCTTATCTCTCCAGACTGTCATTTACTCCTGTTAAGAAGGATGGATGTCATTAAGCTTTACTGTGTGTTGCTGTTGTTATGGGGTAACCAGACACTGTGAAGATAAAAATGTGAGATAAAGGGGAATTTATTTCTAGAAACTTACCAACATGAAGTTTTCATTTTTTAAATGTTACCTCTAGTCAAAATTAAAGTTAACAAATGACATTAAGAATAAACATGAATAAATGTTGTATAAAACAGTAATACATATTGTATATAATATTTCTTAAAATAAATATTAATAGTTAATATATAAATAATGAAAGTAATATTAATATTACGTTTAATAAAAATAATAATACATATTATACATAAAAATATCAAGTTAATATTTGTTATGATAAAGTTAATAATACTAATAAAATTATTTCTACTACTAATTAGATTAAAGACTAAAAATATTTTACTTCTGAGCCTTTAAAATATTAAATATATATGTTATTTAAATATTGCAGCTAAGAGAGGGAAAGTATAATTTAGAAAGGCAGCATGCAACACACCAATAGTGAAGCACTAAAGTGAGAATAAAACCCACATTGCCCATATCTATAAATATATCACAAGCATCGCGTCTATTTTATAATGTGGGAAGTAATAGAGGCTAGACAGCAACATGATGACAGTGTGCAGTGTGTTTCTGGAAAAATGGCAGATTGGAGACAGAGCGTTGGCTTGGCTTGTGGGTTTCAGAGAGAAGAGGACAGGGCCTTCTGTAAAGTGCTAAAGCTGGTTCTCTAAGTGAGGGGAAGGACCAATGAGTGAACTGACCTTTCTTGCGGAGTCCTTGCTTCCACATTCCCCCTTATCGTACCACCATTTGTTTTTCAGTTTGTCTAAGACGGCTTGCTCATTGAGTTTCAACACCGCTAGGTTTACGGGGATTCTTAAACCAGGAAAATAACATAAATAACATTACCCATGTTATCTTATGTTATTCAGCATTTAAGCAGACAAACACCTATAATTATGTTTTGATGTGCTTTATAATATATGTCTACAGATAGATAGAAAACAAATACAAAGAAAAACAAAGAACAGCACAGTCACAGAGTTTGAATAGTGCCAAAAGTGATATGCATTAATACTCCATCTAGCTTTGTTGCCTTTCTCCCTACTGCAAGATGTGTATTACTATATCACTTTGGGTAACCGGCAATAGTCGGAAACACTCGGATTTGCATAAATTTGGACTCAATCGTATTCAACGTCAACAATTTAGGTCTTCGATTGCATTGAAAGCATGGACATAAACCTCACGTCTAAGAGCAGGAGGTACAAGGTTGTTTATAGCAGAGAGGTGCCGCCGAGGTGTTTGTTAGCAGTAGTTGCCGGTTACCCCCCCAGGGTCGGGGTTACCCGCTAGAGAGCTCATTTTTGGGGCTGACCTTGGAATCCCCTCCTCCGCTGCCACACTCTCCCTTGTCGTACCACCATTTGTTTTTCAATTTGTCCAAGAGGCCCTGCTCGTTCAGTTTTAACACTGCCAGGTTTACTGGGTTTCTTGAAACGATAGTAAAATAATCGGTGTCAGCATTGGTGATATGATACGGCGAGGCAGAGGCTTTGTCAAATAAAAGTGAGTTGGAACAATTGTAGAGAAAGTAAATAAAAAACAAAAAAACTGATCTGACTGCGTGCCTGGCTATGCTGGGCTTGTTGAGGTGATATTAGTTGTCTTGTGTTGCGTTAAAGTGTTAAGAAAATGCACTGTGAGCAAATAATGAGAGATTTGACCAGAAAAGACACAGATGGTGGATGAGGAAAGAAGGCGAATAAGCGATGCTGTAAGTTTTAAACTATTTGTCATCGACTGGCCTGTGTAAGAGGTTTCCCAGATTAAGTTAATATTACTCTAGATTAGCTCCATGTAATCTATTACATTCCATATTTTTGGGGAATTCCAGGACTGGCATCAAACCCAGAGCATATGTAATAAGCCCCGTCCTCATCTGTGCGCCAGTGTCTTTCTCTGTAAAACCTCAGGCTTCTTTCTGTACCCCTGAGAAGAGGGATGAAAGAGGCCTGTGTGTTTATGGATGACTAAAACAAAGCCATACTTCATCCATGAACATTAATCTGAAATCTACAGGGTACACAAGACAACAATGACATAACAAATAATAAGGGAAGAACATCTCAGACAGGGTGTTACGTGATTTTTAGGAAAAGCTGGTAAAATTACAATTGATCTATACTTTCAGGAACTCTGATGTTCTTCTTTTCAGAGACTGCTCTGTTTGCTGATAGAGAAGTACAGTTGTTATTGTTTGTACTTAACAATTGCCTTAAAATATCATTCTTTGCTATAGCCAGAATATTCTTTATATGCGTCTGGCTCTTTGTTAAATTAACAAAAATAACTTTTTATGTGTACAGAAACAGGTGCACCTGCAGGATTTAATCTTTGGGTATGCATGGAAACATGGCCACACCCATTTACCTGTAAAACAGTGTTTTAACACTACACATACAGTACAGGTGTTTAACTCAATAAAAAGTTTGTTTTGTATCAGAGTTTCAGGAGGTTAGGTGCATATCAAATTGATCCATCACTTCTCATCCGTCTCCGATCTGTCCTAAACCGTATTGAATACTTAGGTTTCTATATCATACAATACTTGCTGTCAGAATTATTCACAACGATGTGTTCTTTGAGAAGTTCTAAATGTTGTGAATTATTATGTTATTAAGGTGAGATGCGCAGAAAAATGTAACATGAAAATCATGGTATTCACAAATGAAAGGAATTGGTTCAGCCAAAGATGACATTTCAAAATGTTTTCTTTTTGAGCCCCAAATATCTGCTCTTTCGTATATATTAATATGAAAGGAAAGGGAACTGGCCCAGGTCTGTCAAGTTTAAAATGACATATGTGACCCTGGATCACAAAACCAGTCTTAAGTAGCACGGGAACATTTTTAGTAAAAGCCAAAAATACATTGTATGGGTCAAAATTATCGATTTTTCTTTTATGCCAAAAATCATTAGGATATTAAATAAAGATAATGTTCCATGCAGATATTTTGTAAATTTCCTATGATGAATAGGAAGTGAATGGCCTGCCAGAATGCCCCTGATTAACAACTTCAAAGGCAACTCTCAGATTCCATAGTTTTAAACAGCTGTATCTCAGACAGATATTGTCGTATTCTAACAACTCATACATCAATAGAAAACTTATTTATTCTGTTTTCAGATTATGTAAAAATCTCAATTTCGAAAGATTGGCGCTTTAAACTGGTTTCATTGTCCAGGGTCACATATGTGCTATTAAAGCAATTGATATGTATACTGTTTATAAAACTCAATTATTCTGTCTGTACACAGTATTAAAATAATTTAAAACAGAGTCATTGTAGCGATCATATGACTTCAAAAAGCCTACAAATATTGCGAACATGTCATGCTTTTTTGTCATTTCTGAACTTTATTTACTTTCATTATGTAAAAAAGTTAACATTTGTGTTCCATGCATGTGTAAATGATTATAGAAATCTCAGTTTTGGGTGAACTATCCCTTTAACATCAAAAAAGATGAATTGAAAATATCAGAGCTAACAAATTAAAATAGTTTTGATGAGGGTTGATGTGCAGAACATACACACAGACGGTTTCAATTAACACATAAAAAAGAGAGATTACAGAGAAGATTTATCTTTACAAATTCCTACAGACCTGTGAGGCAAAGATAAAAGTTAAACAAGTCCAGATTTCAATATGTAAAATGAAATTACTCACTTGATGATTATTAATTAAAAACATAAAATGTCATTTCAAAATCCTTCACATTTCTCCAATGTAACCTCTCATAGTTTTTAAAAAGAATAGTTATAATTATCAGAAAAGTGCATTTGTTTGTTTGGAGCATCAGGAGGCTCAGGTTTACCTCAGGGCAGATCCTTTAGGGGTGGCTACTCCATAGCCCTTAGAATCCAGGTTCCCTCCCACTTTCATTGTGTCACACGGTTTGCGTTGCTCAATGTACTCGTTCATAGTAGACTCCAGAAGATAAGCATACTTCCCTTTAGACTTTCTCACCCGTACGACACCTTCATCTGTTGTCTTCAAAAATACAGAGGGCTCTGCCGACTTCATGTAAGACCACATCTTCTCAAACACAGCGATCTTTGATCTCTGTGGATATAATGATATCTATTATTGTTAAAAAAAATATCCATGTTAGTTGAGCTATGGGCATGGATTAGGGATATTCAGGACAAGCATTTTTGATCTTTGCTAATTTCTTCTCTGCTTTCAAAAGTGCCACTTCTTACCCTGAAGAACTCTTTGGTGGATCCTCCATCCAAAGTCCCGTAGGCAATCTCTGTTTGCTTCGCCAGGTCCTCCGCGCTCTCGATGGGTGATACCATCCTCTCCACTGTGAGGAATGCAGCCAGGTTGGCTGTGTAGGAGGAGATGATAATCAGTGTGAAGAACCACCACACACCTCCAACTATACGACCAGAGAGAGACCTGAAAGAAGTACAGCAATAAAGCAGGTGGTTAAACCACTCTGAAAAACCGCAGTCAGACTCATAATAAATTGTCTCTTTTTAACACGATGTACGCTTCTGGCACTGCTGGAAGTTACATCTACTGCTAATGCGTTTACCTAATTTGACAGTCAATTTTAGAAATAGTTTCATATAGTTATGTGTAATTTGGCTGAGCGATATAGAAAATGAACAGATAATAAATAGTGCAATAACACCATCATCGAAAGTCATTTTAATGATGTGCACAGCTTGCTCATAAAATTCAGGCAGGCATGCCTGCCTAAACCTGTACGACAAAAATGATTTTAAAATGAAAGAAGAAAAACTTTTTCAACACTTTTAGAAAACTTTGCTCTATAACCCGTTAGCTCTTTTTCAATGAGATCTGAGCAGGTTTCATCTTTCACATTATGCATATCTCTTTGTATGTCTTGGTGTCCTCAAACATTGAAAACCTTTTTATTCGTTCACTGATCCCTCTGAGTTCAATGAAGCTCTCAAATTTAATCAAAGATCCCATTCTGCCAAGTTTGCACTAAAGTTTCTGCATGCTCTACTTTCCAATAAATGCTGCGTCGCTACAGCCTCCCACTCTTTCAAGGGAAATATATTCTCCTCATAGCTTCCAATGATATTATCAGTAAAATGAAAGGGGCCAATAAACTATTCCGAATTGTAAAAGGTAAGCAAAATGTCTCATTGAAGAGTTGAAACAACGAGTGTGGTTGATAACAATCTATAACAGAATTTTGATTTCATAATAAAAGTTTTTAGTATTATATAGTATAATGGTAAAAATTCAACAAGATCAAACATACTTGTTTAAAAACAAACTTACAAAATGCAAGCCATTGCCATCCCACTGACTGGTTTCCATTCCATTATTATATTTTGACAAGTAGATCATAATCACCACGATCAACCTATTTTCAAATGCAAGAACCATGAAAATCAGATGAGGATAGAAACTGACTATTCCTCATCCTCAATCCCCCCATACAATGAATGCATTAGTGGAATAGAAAAAATACACGGTGGGGCGATGCAACATCCCATCAGAAACAACAACACCAGCGAAATTAAGAGGAATACGATTTCAACCTTTGGTGTTTACAGCAGCAGGGTCTGTTTATTTCAATCCTCTTTCTGAAACTGTATCTCTCTCCTTCTGTTACAGCTTATCTCTCTTTGACTGTCTCAGTCTTCATTTTCTCCCTCTTGTCTTTCGTCAGACTCAGCTGTTAGTAGCGGGATATACAGTCGACAGAAGGAGTTTGGGATCTGAGTACACCTTTATAATTTCGGGCAGTATTTAATCACTGCAAACAGATTTATCAATACAAACTTGATATTCATATCTCTGTGGTGCCAAAGCTCCAGTGTTTAGCGGCATCTAGCCGTGAGGTTGTGAATTGCAACCAACGGCTCACTACACCCCTCCCTTTTGAAGCACTACGGTGGCTGACACAGCACTAAGATGTCATCACATTTTCGCTTCTTTGCCAAGAAAATGCGCTCTGTAGAGCAGTTTGTCCGTTTACTGTTGAAACAACATACCGTGTATGGGGACCAGCGTTGTATGTAGATAAAAACAGCTCATTCTAAGGTCATAAAAACATAACGCTTCATTATGTAAGGTCTTTATACACCTCTGAAAACATAGTGATGTATATTAGATTGCAGTTCTGTAAATAGATCCTCTTAAAAATAACACACTGGACCTTTAACATAAAGTGGCAATCGTGATTAAATGCAGTATATTTATATACCCAATGATGTAAGTGCTGTGATTGATACATTTTTCAGAAGAACCGCAGACAGTTTATGTCCTTTATGTTTTACTACATTTTGACAAAAACAAAAAATACTAAAGGATATTTTCTCTTTAATGGGTCAAGAAAGACCTGGAAACTCTTATACAATGCATTTAAAGCATCTGAATGCACATAACTCGCTCATTTGAAGGCTGCCCGGCAGATTTATTCCCCTAATGAATAAACCAAGATGAATTATCAAACTAATCCGCAGAATATGGGTCACTCCTAAACTCCAAGCAAAAGTAAGTTTCTCACAATGCACAGGGATCCTTTCAAACACACTTGATCACATTTCCATGGAGACAATTCTTTGCGACACAAATAAAAGTCTTCTTGTTATTTCATACTGTAGTGCTGCAAAACGTCTGTTCTCTCATAGCCCTTCCGATGGGAGCTGTTGGGAACGTTGTGACATGCTGATCATCTTTTCCCACTCTGGTGTCACAGTTCCATTAAAGGATGCACAACATTTCTGTGCACTGGAGACGGCAAGGTCACCTCCACTGTGCGAAAGGCCCGATCGAGAGTCCCCTGGAGGCTTCTTTGCATGTGTGTTTGTATTGTGAGATTACATTGATGTCGCTGTGACCCAAATGCGACGTGTGTGACCTGCTAGTGTCATTGTGTATGTGAGTGTTTGTAAACGGACAAGTATTTTTATACAGGGACAAGGGAATCTGTTTAAAGCTGAAGTGACACTTTAAAGCCTGGGGGTGGAGGGGGGCACCACGGCGCCGGGGTTGAAGTGTCATACCCGCTGTAAGCCTGATGGTCTGACCCCCCATTCACACACACACACACATGCGCAAACACACACACACACACAGATCCTTAAGCGCTCTCTGATTATTCTTCAGCAGGTGAGAACAGACAGATCACTTGACTGCAGGCCAATTTACTCATTTTAAAATTTCACTGGCCTTTTCCGATGGCTTTTCCAGAAGTCACATCCATGTCGTCTTTTCTGCTGACCTCTTGATACCACGAGATTAAGAAGAGGTTATTCTCAGGACACTGGGTTTTGCAATCAATTTGTTAAGTTGTGACCTAAGGAACACTGTTTGCGGGCATCCATTCGTTTCAAGTTAGGCGACTATATAAACAGCCGTTTATAAACACCTTTTATTCATATCACACATTTACGCAAAACTTTTATAAACTCACGGACCGGTGTACCCTTACAGTCTCACGGAATCTAGCACAAGTTCGGTGGAACCAGATAGATTGATAAAAGGAATAAACCTGTTGTTAAAGATCGAAAAATAATGTGAAGCGCCCGGTTATGGAAGAATACAGTCACTGCATAACCTTCCTTCGGATTCCGACATTAATAATCCGTGGTTGAAGTTTACTTTTAAACAAGTTCCAGCTCATGTGGGTAGATCATTGAGCGTTTGTTCATGTCATTTCACCGCAGATTCCTTTGTGAACAAGGCCCAGTTCGAAGCTGCGTTTGCAGAGAGACTAAACTCAAAAAGCGATGCTGTGCCGTCAATATTGGATCCGACAGGAGTGGCGCAGCAATCTTATGTGAGTAAAACATATTTTTATGCATCACTATTGGTTTGTTAGGTCAAGGTCAAGGTCGCTTGATATGTCCAGATAATGTATAACCTAACGTCAGGTGTCTAACCAAATTCAAAACAGGCTCCAAGTAAGTTTACTACGCAAACTGCTATCCAATCATAGTAGTCGGAATTTCCTTCCAAGTCTTCAATGCGGCACGCCCTGTAAAAATGAGCGTTTGTCAAACCGGTCTCAAAACCCGGGCAGAAAATAGTTATTGATATTAATAATTATTAATAATTACTTATTGATTTTCCTGTTTTTGATTGTAAAAATATCATAAGTAGACCTCATACAGTATAAAACAATATAATAGGCTAGTTCATGACACCTTTAAATGTTTTGAGAGTTACTCAATCACAGTGCTTACATTATTTGGAGTGTCAAACGACATGGCATTGACATATAAAAAGTATCAATTATTATTCATAATTATTTGTATGACAAAATTGCATAATCGTGAAAATCCATTCTAAAGATTTAAAATCCTATTAGTGCCCTGAAATGCTCATCTGCAGCGCTCCAAAGTGCCAGGAGATGGTGTGATGCTAGTGGACGTGAGACGGATACTAAATAATGCGCCTCTTCCACTGCTGGATGATCCAGTAAGTAAAACAAGTGCAGACGTGGGTTGAGTTTATAATTTGTATACCATCGGAGCCACGTCAGACTGCTGTGCTTCAGTAATTCTCTGCTCACGTTATGTGACTAGCTTGAGGCATCTGTGCCATCTCCAAATGACTTCAGATTACTGCAACACTCCAACCTAGATAATTGCTTTGATTGCCTGTGTGCTCACAGTACTGTGTAGCTTCTCTATTTGTGATCTGTCCTGAGCGACAATAAAGAGTCTTTGTTTCTTGCACCTTTGTGAGAAACAATGATTTAATGACATCCATATAAGCACCTCATCAGAAACCAATCAGAGAATCGGGAGGCCAGCTGAAGTAACAGGGAGAGAGAGTTTCATACGGAGCAGATGAGATATGGTGAATATCAATGTGAGCTATGAGTGGCAGCGTTGACATTTGTCGAGAACAAACAAGTTTCCTGTCAGAGGTAAATACTGTAAGCAGACCCTTGTCGTTTCTCTGGCCCACACAGTCCTCATTACAATAGCACTCATCCCAAATAACCTTTTGGCAATTGTGGTCTCTGAGATGTTTGACAAATAAGTTCAAAGTTCAGAAAAGTTAGTACAAAAAGTACAAACATTACAGCATTCAAAGTATTACGAATAAAACATGGATTACAAGAAATGCCCACCAACATTCTCTCCTGAGGAGTCCAGCATTTCTGGTTACCCTCAGACAGAAGTGGCCAGTGGCGTAACTTTGTTTTGAAATGTGGTAGGGGACAAAGACGACACAAACAATACTTTTATAAATAATAATAATATAGAATAGATGTAATTGAGAATGGCTTTTTGACAAAATGAGAGAATCAAGAAAATATTAATACTTACTAAATACTTAAATATACTTGATTAATTATTCATTTTATTAATAAAACTGTGGTCAATGTATGTTTTATTTCCTGTTAGCTGCTTTCCTTCAGTCTCCATATTTTGTGATTTTTTTTCATAAATCATTATTATTACTCACATCTCTATGTTTGTCACTGGGTTTTGCAAATATCTAACCAGTACAAAGTATTTTAAGCTTTTTAACTTTGACAACACACTATTTATTAATATAAAAAGAACAGCATTTTGTCAATTCCAGGAAAAACAGTAAATTTGGACATCTGATGTTTTGGAAGAACAGCGACGATATAAGAAAAAAGTCATGGTACACAACATTTTGCATTTTTTGTCAAATAATTTGCAGAAAAAGCTCAATTTAACCAATTTAGTTTTCTCCATTTTGTATGTGGATAATTGAACCTGGGAGGTCATTAAAAGCAATTATTGCACAAAAATAGAAAAGAAAACATTCTGCTCAGTTTGACAGGGTAGGCACTGCTATGCAAAACTTTAAAAACAACATACTGCAAATATGATGTCATTATTTAGGTACACAAATTATAATTAAGAACTATGATTCATTACACAAATTAATTATGTATGGAACCATATGCATTTTCTGACAGACTCACTAGTTATATGACATTTATTTGCATTTATGCATTTGGCAGATGCTTTAATCCAAAACAATTTACATAACATTATTATATACATTTGTTTATAAGTATGTCCAATCCTCTGGGAACGAACCCACATCCTTGGCGTTGTCTCTTCCATGCTCTAACCACTGAGCAACAGGAAATCCAACGAAAAAATAAAATACACACAAAATACTGAATAGTGATATACTTAATGATGCTCATCAAGAACTTTAGCTTAAAGGGAAACATGATTTAAGATTTCCACAAAATATATCTCGGCTAGAAACGCGTGACGAGCTGAGTGCTCCGGTGTAGACAATCACATCTGTCATGGAAAGCTCCCTGGCACAGTAATCTAATTTGAGCATGTTGCTACTTTCCCTCAAGTCAGGGATATACATGTCCAACCAAAATGTCAAACACTAGCGGAAGTGCCAGTACACCCGGAGGCTCAGGGCCTATTTGCACATAATGAGGCCAGAAGACCCTATCAGTGGTGTCAGCGCCCAACCTGTGATTCCCGCATGACTAATGTTAATGAAAAATGTGTGAACGAGTGTCAGTTTGGTCAAAGAAGCCTGAAATAAGGTGCTGGGAGTAAAAAGGTCAGGGAATGTAGAGCCACAATACTCTTCCTGCAATGTGATACAAACGGGGAAGGATTTGGCAAATTCAAGACCTCGAGAGAGGTTTGTGAGAAAATCGAAAAACGATTTTGCTTGTTTATTTATTTATCTTTGCTGTACGATACTTTCGGTTGTCAGGGGCCTGTGACAATTACCTTTGTAGAATATTTTGGTTCTGTTTTTCTTTATATTATTGCCCATGCCATAGCATGTGTCCACCTACAGAGTCAGAACTGCCAGTGTTTATCAACTTCAAGCTATTACGACAAACATATCTTGCTGTTCTTATAAACTTAAACAATATTCTTTGAACATACTGTATGCCTGATCCTTGAACTTTATTTTCCTATACAGTGATAAGACCATTCAATCTTTTTTAACCAGTCTCTTTAAATTAAATAAAAAGCTCTAGCCAACACGTAAGATGTATAGTATTGTATTGTAGAATGAAAATTAAGATCTGTTTAACTCATTCTCTGCTTTACAAATTCTGTATTTGAAAGCGTGGCGTAAATCACAAAAAACTCACATCACTAATAATGATAATATCGATCAAAAGGCTCATTTGTCATTGCCGCCTACCTTGGTGAGATATCACATCCCTGCTGCATGAAGGCTCCCAGGGAAAACCACAGGCTGTTGAAGATGCCAAACTCATTAGTGTGCTCCGGCTGTTTCTCCTGCTTCTCATCTCGCTGATTCTGATTCTGACCGTGTTGATTCGGTGACTGGTTGTGGTCCGGCGACTGTGGTTGGTTTTGATTCTGGTTTTGCTGTTCCGTTCCGTCCTCTTCATCATCCGCTTGCCACTCGTACGGACTGAAGCGGCTCACCAGGAATAGCACCACACTCACACCGATGTAGGCGAACACAATGCACATCCAGATCTCATAAGCCAGTGGGTCCAGGAAGGAGAAGACACCTGGTTTGGACTTGGTGGGCTTTTTGATCATGATGGATATGCCTAAGCTCATGAAAGGCTTGGAGAAGTCGATGACCTCCTCTCTGACCAAAGTGATGGTGAGGGGAGCAACAGCCACGTCCGCTTTCTAAAAGACAACATGATCACACCATTAAAGGGATAGTTCACCCAAAAATGATAATCATGTACTCATTTCATACTTTTTTTAAATACTTAGTACCGATTAACACAGATAGAGATATTTGGAAGAATGTGAATTTTTTTCAATTCGAGACATTATTGACTACCATAGTGAAATGGTGGTCGAAGGTGCCCCAGAACTGTTTGCTTTACATTCTTCCAAATTTCTCATTTTGTTTTTAACAGAACAAAAGATATACAATATTTTTTGTTCTACTATTATGTTGGATAATGTCCCAGTACTGAAATCTGCCAGAACAGAACAATGAAATGTATACAAGTTTGAAACAACCTGAGGGTGATTAAATGATGACAGACTTTTAATTTTGGGGAAAACTTTTCCTTCAACGCAACATTGTCAGAGGTTTAGTTCCAGTCCTTGATTCTGATTTTAAATGTATTTTTATTGATCTTTGTTGCTGTCCTTCCAAAACCAAATTTGCAGTGCGGGTTACTAATTATAATGATCTATGGTAACAAATAAAAATCACAAAATATGAAGATAGGAGGTTTCAGAAGGCCAGTAGCGATTTGTATTGTGGCAATATAAGGTATTCGATAAGGTATCCGAAGCCAGTGCTTTAATGTACCTTATTGGTTACATACAAAATATATTTTAGCTTTAAAACAAGGTTAAAATAACAAATTAAATACAAAATTAATTTCAGAAGCAGCTAAACATATAAATAACTTCAAGAGTTGTTAATTATAATAGAGTCAGTTCAACTGTATCCTCAAAAGAACCTCTCTCACAGCAACGCTCTCCGTCCTTCATAATAATGTTTTCTTCAAGGAGCGGAAAAAACAACGACGTTTGAGAACCGAGTTGAGATGTTCATTTTTAGCCCAATGAAGATAGACTACTGACACTGCTTAGCTCTAAAGCCACTAATGCTGTAGCCTCAGGATAAGAATGCTCTGAATAGGAAATGGAGTGCTTGCACAAAGCCTTGCTTATTCACCTCAGTTTTCCTCTTGAACATGTAAATGTGTTTGTTTGTTAGCTGAGTAATACGGTTCCCTGTTTTGTTTAAAAGCGAACATGTCACTGACGTATCCTTCCTGTTCTGACATGCCCTGGCAGTGGGGAAAATCTGTGATAGGTGACAACTTTTGTCCAACCTGAGGCGTTGAGGTTTAGACACGCTGTCTTGTCCTAAATCACGTTGCACCCTTTTTCAGCACTTTTTTAAAAAGGGTTTGTGTCAGTGTTCCAGAAAATGCAGCCTTGAGGTAAAGTAACAGTGAATGTACGCTATGGCTCATGCGAACTGAATACACCACACATAAAACATAACATCAAATTTCGAACGGTATTAGTATTTACTTACACCATACACCAGTTCTCCAACCATTCCATTCCACATCTTCGTCTCGCTGTCTTTGGCTCCATACTTTCCATCCCCCACGAGCTCTAGCCGGTAGGAATAGCCCACATGTTTGGCGATCTCTGCAGCCAGCTCCACGCAGTAACCTTCATACTTGTCATTCCCTTGTAACTGCTCATGGTTCTTCTTGAGCATCACATACGGAGATTCCTACGGATGACGAACGTAACGTAATTTAGTGAAGGCTCATTTTGGTTGAGAGGATGGTTTGACAACTGCATGATTCAGAGTGGTTGTCGTGAAGGGGCTTGTATGAAAACCTTGCATCAGCTACATCAAATGTCTTCCAGCATTTTTTCAGCTCATAAATTTTAAAAGCATCACGCTTGTGATCAATCGTAGAGAATGCAGAGAAACCCATCAAAAACATGAAATAATATATGTGCATGTATGAAATCTCTATGGTAAAACGTCTATATTGTGTGTGCTCACATGAAAAAGCATTCACTCTTAAAAATAAAGATGCTTAAAAGGGTCTTCACAGCGATACCATAGGAGAACTATTTTTGATTCCACAAAAGACCATTCTGCCAAAGGAAGCCTTTTGAAGCACCTAAAGTGTTCTGTGCTATGAAGAAGATGGGTGTTTTATTAGCGCTGTACTCTGCTATAAAGACCAGTCAATATCACACCTAACTAACCATCCCAGTCAAAGAAGACTCCTTAAGGCCAAATGTGGCCCACCAATCATCTTTCCCTGGCCTGCCTTAACATTTTAAATAAGTGGAGAGACTTTGAGAATGGTTTGCTTAAAGAATTGCGCATCTTGAGATCTTTGAAAGTCCAAAACGCTGCTGTATTCATATTAAAGTAATTCATAATGATTGACGTCTTAAAAGCTATTTGATCGGTCTGTCCAAGAAACTTTATGTATTTGCAATGTTATAATTTGGCATAACTTTGGCAGTTCCAAAAGGCATCTTGTGCCCTTGAAAGTAACTGCAGGAAAAGTACTACACCACGTGAACTGTTGTCTCAGATAAGGAAATAAAGATTATTAGTGCATTCATTATGTATGATTTAAACAGCTTTTTTCGTAAACAATCATCTCCTTCAGAACTTGCACTTGAAAGGATCTGCCCTTGTAAGTGAGTGGGGCACATGAATGCGATTGGAATTCACCCAAAAATTCCATAATAGCTTTCAGATCGATTGATTCGCCTTATTAGACGCCATTTTAACAGGGATTATATTATTCAATA
This sequence comes from Triplophysa dalaica, assembly GCF_015846415.1. Classification (NCBI taxonomy): domain Eukaryota; kingdom Metazoa; phylum Chordata; class Actinopteri; order Cypriniformes; family Nemacheilidae; genus Triplophysa; species Triplophysa dalaica. Next base: position 10,339,603 of record NC_079560.1, read on the forward strand.
TCTTCATAAATATCTTATTGAAAAAAAACAATACCACCCACATCTGGGAAGTACCGGGGCAGTGGGGATGATTAAATTTACAGCAATTTCATTCAACGTATTACAGGGAATATAAAATACAATTAAAAAGACAATATCCCTTTTAAATAAATATCATGAAAAGCTACATACTGAATGCAATGTTTGTGTACATGTTTTAATATATGACCTGTAAGAAACAGCAACAAAAACAGTATAAAAGGAACAAAATGCAATTAATAACGGAAATACAAAATAACAGAAGAAATTAGGATATGGGAAAAAGCTGGCCCGCATCCTATTTAGACTTTTGGAATCTGGCCCTCAAAGAAAAGTAGTTGAAGGCCACGTGCCTTAGGGATTGTGGGATTTTTGGAGTTCAGGTAATGTAAGATTAATAGCCACTCAAAACTGCGAGTGAGACCGCAAACTGTGCACGTAATGAGCAGAGGAGTGAAACCAGCAGGTTTCAAAGCATCCGCTCTACCTATAAACCCTCTGAGAGGACGGTGATTCCCCACAGAACTCTTCCTCTTCTGAATAACTGATTTGTGGTGACAATGTATTATATACATAAAATGCGCATCATTAGAACCAAATAAAATTGTTTTGAAATTTGACTACAGGAAGATAAACTTTTCATGTCAGACACCTCTGAATCATTAGCGCCTTTATCAATCATTAGTCCGGTGTGTACAGAAACACACAGCATGCACATAACACACAGCATTTTTTCTTGTCAACACTGATGACTTGTAATTCACACTTTGCAAGAACAGCAGAACGGAAAAATTAGAAAAAGAGAGAAGATATAAAGGCACTATGGCCATAGTAAAAATCTGTGTTGTGCTTCAAAGGAAAAACAAATAAAAATCACAACCAGGTTGAGCAATATAACTAAAATAATGCATCTCTAAAACTTTCCAGCCTTTTCACAATGTTCAATATACAGTATTTGTTCTGAAGTGGCGTTAAAAAGCATTGCCTTTGTTTCAAAATGTCGAATTCCTTTTATTGGTGATCAGTGTTTCTGAAATGAACAAATAACAATACAAGTATTGATCAACTCACAAGGATGGTGGTGACTACGTAAGTCCTGTTTTGCAGTCCGAACGTCTCATTGAGGATGCTGGTGTATGTAGCTGTGCTCACATATTTCTCATGTTCGTTCCAGTAGCCCACCTGCAGACGGAAAGAGCAACATCACAGCAGTGTGGAGAGGAATGTCAGACTTACTATTTTTAGAATGTTAAATATTCACATTGATGGCTTAAGAGGAGCTGTAATCACTTGAAATGCGTGCACAGCTTTTAAAGCTTCCTGTGATTAACACTTCATTCCATTTCATCAGTGTGTTTCAGGTGCAGTTTCAGGTTAATCATTACCAATCACATTTATGTCAAGAGAATGTCAAGCACAGTTGTGTAACAAAATGTGAAAGCTAGAAAAGTTGAAAGTGACAGTTTTGCTATGTTCTGTCCAAAATAACTTGTCAAAGACAGGTCAATTCAGAAAATAAATCATAATTAGTATTAATATTGGTAAATATGGGGTGGTTTACACTACAGGGCTTATGACCTAGACTAAAATAAATGTTAGAGCCATTTAAACTAAAACAACTTGCACGGATGTATTTTTGATTGCCATTGTGTTGTATTAAAAAGCACACAAGTAGGTATGTTTCTAAAAGCTACTTAAAGGCCTAATCCCACCTCTAAAAGTGTAGCAAGTGTGTAGAGTTACAATCATTTTTTTACATATGCTGTTTTAATTCTTAAAGATGAGTTTTAAGTGATAAAAATAATTGAATGTAGTGGGACTTTAAAGCATTTACCATGATAATTGATGCTTAGTTATTAAGTTTTTGCGTCGCATTTAAAAATGGTGCATATTTGCTTTCATATTTCTCAAGTGACTTTCATATTTCACATATTTTCACTCTGGCTGTTCTGATGTACCAGCTGAGCAAACATCTTTAAATCAATTTAGATAAGTTGGTAAATATGTTGGTAAATACGTATGAGCTGCAGTAGATGGTTTCTTTATTATCAAGTATTGTTTATGGATTTCCATTTTAACTATTGACCTCACTTTAGCAAGAGGTTTAGTCATTTGAATTACAGTATATTAACTGTTGCAATTCCAAACAGGTATTTGACAAATATATAAAAACACTTTACTTACTTTCTTGGGTCCATTTGGGCTGAATTCCATCACGCTGACAGTGAAGTTGGTCCGATGCCCTTTGTCATTAAACTGAACATTTCCAGTTAGTCCTTCAAACTTCACCTATTCACAGAATCACAATTATATTATTCATCATAAAGAAGTGACATATTTGCATGCATCAAACAAAGGCTTATATTAATTCTCATTCTATTATTTATTTTTGAAATTTCTTGAACGTTTGCTGTTACAGAGCGAAGCCTGGTGTGGCTTTTTATTCAGTGAATGCACAGGTTACCTGCTGTAAGGCTCTCTGAATGTCAATGCCCTGGCCCCAGGGTGCAGGAGGGTTAGCAAGACATTCTCCTGCGTTCCCCCTGCGAGAGATATCGATGCGTTGCTTTCTCAGGTTTTGGAAGGCAGTTGCCATGACGGTAACCCCATCATACGTGAGAGCTCCGGTGTACTAAGGAGTTCAATGAAGATTCAAATGAGAAGGCAAGAGTAGCAATTCAAATTCTTTTAACACATGAAAACATTAGTCTGTCCTGCTGAAAAGACCAAAGCAGAGGTCCTCATCGCACATCAAGCCATATGCTACCTGGGCATTAAACCCATGACCTTGGCACTGTCCACTTTTGCTAGAGAACATTGTGGCAATGCCAGCACACTACCAGTATAGCCCTGGAAAGGTATACATTTATGGTCTTTCCAACAGGGTTTTAAATTCCATCATAAAAATCATACTTTGATGACTACAACCTCGCTTTACCTTCAGTCTCCTTTTGGGGCTTTTCAAGTCTTTACTGTCAAACTCCAGCCATTCCTGTATCATTCGGCTGACAGCAGGATCTGTGTAGTTCATGAGCTGAAAGCCAGTCACATTGGCACCTCCCTTCTTGAATTCTGTGAGATTAAGATCCATAAATCCCTAAAAGTAAACACATCAAAATCTAATTTTATCGATATGTCCCGCTACAACGTCTTCTGAACCTAACATAACAAACATACCCAGAGAACTTTAAGTGTAGCTTTAAAGTGCATTTGAAAACCGATAAAATGAACAATACATGTACAATGTATATGGGTAGTTAAAAAATATACCATATATTGTATGTGTCATATGGTGTGACATAACAAAAATTTAGAAAACAAACTGTTAATAATGTATTATTTTATATTAGTTAAATGGATATTTACAATATAGAATAGAATAAGAGTAATTATTTTCGTTGTTAGATTTTGTACATTTATGCAGTCACAACAAAGGACACATTTACACATTTATTTGTCAACCCATATTCTTATTACATAGAAAAAATCTAATAAAACAATTTTAACTTCAATATTATTGAATAATTTAGATTCAGCAAATAAAAAAACAAGGTGTGTCTGAATCTATCTCACCATGCAGGAGCAGGATGAACTCAACAGAAAAATAGTACAGGGCTTTGTCAAATACAGCTACAGAACACCACATGAACCCCTAATTATAGTCAGAATACTTTTCAGACATCATTATATCCTCCTAGACTAAATCTTGAAATATTTCTAAAGAAAAGACAGTGCTTTATAACACCAATACAGTTCTGAGTATAATGTTGAAGTAGTTGCTGACATGGCAACAAGTCATGTGCATAGTTTGACACTTTAATATTAGACTTACTAATACAATAATTTCCGTCCAGTAACGTATGCTGGGCAACAGTGTGATAACAGCTAATTGTATCTGTGTGTTTGTATGTTCAGACGGGTGACCAGCTCCGACTGAGATGAAGCCCAGGGGTCCCATCACACAATTGTTACATTCATGCAGTTTTTATTATAATTTAATATGGGATGACATCTTTTTCATTATTGCTGAATTGGATTATGTGCCTGGTAAGAGAGTCTTGCAGTTTGGAATATCTTATTTTCTTTTCATTACAGCCCAATTATAAATGTACGATGCATCCTGTGAAATCACAGTTTAGTGTTTTTTTACAGACGGCCAATTATTATTTCTGTGCAACAATTATTCTGTAACTCCAGTAGACTGCTTGAATACAAGGAATGATGAAAACTGGCTTGTTGAGCTAGCAAAAGTTTTTTCGTTTATATATTGAGCTTGCAATATTTATTACTACATCATAACATTTTCATATTAAACCAGACCAACACATCCAGGCAAACCCTCACTCTCACCCTACAGGTGCAAAAACAAAAAACATCTAATGCCTAAGATCGAGTGCAAATGTTAATTCCCACGTTTAAGGATAATCTGCAGTCTGTCTGCATTGTTGCCTTTAAAAGCATGCATGCTCACCACTCAAAAAGAAAAACTATACACCGCAAACTCCGGCCATCGACTTTTCTGAGCATTCTATCGTGATTTCAGTGAATGTGCAGCAGATTAACCAACAATACGTGCCTAAGTAGCCTCAAGGCTCACGCTTCATTCGTGCAGACCAACAGAGGGCTGTAGGACATTAGCTGCTTCACTTACCAGGTTCGCCAGTATGTAGTGGTAGTTCTTCAGGTTCTTTTTTTGCGTTGCTATCTAGAGGACACAAAGGCAACAGAAAGGTGAGTAGAAACGTTCATGCCTTTGTCTCGCTGTCTCTAATGGCAGCCCTCTCTCATTCAAAGCTAATCAGAGTATAATTTTAAGGCCGCTTCTTTAAATAGCAATGAATAGGTTCTATCATTCAGGAGTTAATTGCACACCCTCAAAAGCTCAATGAGCGCAGAATATCTGTGATCAGAAGGGGTAATCGGAACGCGTGATGGAAGGGAGGAATGAACGGTTTGGCATCTGTCACCATAGGAAGTCCAATTTCAGGGTTTAATGACTTTATATAGATCATGACTGCAGGAACACCTGCAGACTCCTGGAAAGCACACTGAAAGGGTTAAACTTGTGTCTGATGGTGATTTCTGTTCACTCAGTTTGGACTTGATCGAGATCTTGTCAGTTGAACAGCGACTGAGAGGTTTTATAATAAAAAACATGCAACTTATACATTAATATCTGTCATACTGCTATGTTGGTCGGAACTGCACTCAAGTTTTTCACCTACTGTTGCACTTGTGTATATGGTCACGTGACAATAAAGGGATTTGATTGATTTGAATTTATACACTATACATTTTTCAATCTCGTTGCAAAGTATTTACCAAGTTTAAAATGGAGATGAGTCTCTCCAGCTCACAATCCAGAATGATCTTGTACTCCTTTTTATTGTCCAGATCTTGGATGACTTTCAAGAACGCCGCTTCTGTCAGAGTGTCAAAGTTTATGGACGTCACTTGCCAGGTCTTCTCCGCAGCCGTGTCCAAAATCTTCTGTAGCACTGTCAGACCTTCGAAAAAAGAAGACGAAAACTTATACAATATGAATATTCATAACAGACAGATGCTTGCAGGGATACACATTGGTTTCAGCACAATATGTTGAAGCATCTGTGTCTGAATTTCATTACCTTAAGAAAGTGATGCAACTGTATGAATATCAGAAATATCTCACATACATCTGTCATAATTTACCGACCCTCACATCGCCCTAAATATTTATACTGCTATTTTTTTATTAAACAAGGTAGAAACTTGTTAAAGGTATAGTTCACCCAAAAACTCAGAATGTTTGTAACCGAACAGTGGTGTACCCATTCATTTCTATTCTATGGACACAAAACTATTACAAGTCAGTGGGTACCACTGTTGTTTAGTTACCAACATTCTTCAAAATATCCTATTTTGTGTTCTGCAGAATAAAGAAAGTCATACAGGTTTGAAATGACAAGACGGTGAGTAAATGTTGACAGAATTTTCATTTTTGGGTGAACTATCCCTTTAAGATTTCTTCTGGCTTTTTCCAAACAGTATCAGTTTGCAGTCACCACAAGAAGACAACCACAAGAGGTGATTTTAAAACAGTAATGATTTAATTACTTGCACTGTTGTTCTCTTAAATGTCTTTACTTTAATGTACAACAAAAAACTACCTTATTTAAGGATTTAAACAACATGAGGGTGAGTAAGCAGTGATAGATTACGACATTGTGCTCATTGGTGCACACTTTCATTTTAGCATATTTGCTTATGTGTGTGCGTTATTGGAGTCCAAAGGCGACATTTACAGATATAAATTCACAGATAAAAAAATATCAGTATAATGTAAGTTATGAGCTGGAAAAATGTCTCCCAAGTGCATTGAACCATGCAAACAATTTGTCAAGCGCTACATGGCAATCTGCCCATATAAAACGATATACTGATGCTCTTTTGCTTTGTACATCTTACTGTAGGTCTACAAATCTCACCCAATGTGTCAAACTTATTTTTCTTTCTGTAGAAATGCATCTTTAGTGTGGCTTGAAGAAAAGTCTTGAAAACAAAAAAAAACACGTTCACTCCTGCTCTATCTGTATATTCAGCAGGGGGTCTCTGCTGTTCTGCTTCAGCTATGATCAACATCTGCTTTTATAGGATGTGTTTCAAGTCTTTTAATATGACAGATTTAGCAGATTCTTGAAGGACCATTGTAGAAGAAGACTGGATGGCATTTATTTTTACACTCAACAACATTCTTCCATCACCAATAGCTCCCTTACATCTGTACCACACATCTAGTTTCCAGGTATACATTTCCTATGGTGCTTATTATCTTTTCAAAGAAAACAAAATGTTGTAATGAGTAACTATGCTGCCTTTCACAATCTGCTAGATTCAAAGTCTTACCACCAAATATATTAACTGAACGGCTAAATTTTAAAAGAGAAAATGACACAATGTGATATTAATAGACAGAACTCTACTGAGAGTCGGCGTTAAATTTACTGCTCTGGACGGCCTGCTGTGAATTTCATTAGAAACTAACAGCCAATTGTATTGGATGTCTTTTGCCACGCAGAGATGAAATGCATGTATGAATAAACACACAGTTTCAGATCATTTCACTTTTCCATCGAGCAATTGATCAAGGTACCTGTTACTGTACCTGTAATTCTGTATATGTATCGGCTGTAGGATGACTCTTTATAAACACACCATTGTAAATAGTTTAAATTAAAAATGATCTTTTCGGTACCTTCCTACATGTATAGCTTTCTCAAGTATATTGATGTTGGCCAAAAATAAGAATAAAAGAAAATGCATTGTCCATTTATTAGACTGTTATCTGCCACATTTCCAGGTTTATTTTAAATTCATGTATGGAAATCAATTTAACTCACAGCTCTCGAATTCCCATCCGAATGAATACAGCTATATATAGATGGTTTTAATGGATAAACACCTGGTTTATCGATCTAGTTAGTGGCCAGTCATATAACAATTTATATTATATTTAATTTATATTAATTGATATCAATATTTAATTGTATATTAATTATATTCAAATAAATAAACACTGGCAAAACAATTATGTTAAATCTTAATATTCAGCATTTAGCAGAGTCGTGTGTAAAATGCCGATCAAGAGTACTGCGCTGTGTTGTGGGTGATCACGCAGCACTTCCCAACTTCAAAAGACAATCTCGCTCAGTCACGCAAGGTGAGTTGCCTGTCAGGCTTTACCTTGAGAAACAAGATCAAAGCCTGTGCATTATTTAAATGGAGCTGTGACGTTTTAATGCAGAAATCAATGTTGGCCTGTGCTATACTATGATAAGATTGCCGGTCAACAAGGAGGAATTCTGCACGCGGGCAAATTTGAACTTCAAAGACACAGAAAATCTCCAACCTCAGGCAAAAAGCGTGGCTGCCTTCAAAGCAAATGTTAGATCAATACTGACGCTACATTATTCATCATACCTCCTAATAATACCAGACTGCCCGGTCACAATTTAACCAAACAAGTGAGATGTTTCAATGCAAACTTGCAGACACGTTTAAATGGGTCAGGAAATTATTCGGAAACTCTGAAACTCAAACTCAAGTGAATGTAAAACAACATGATTATACCGATTTGCGCTTTTAAATGAATTTGCATTTGTTGTGGATGCTGGATTGCACCTTCGGTCGTAGATTTGGCTCATAATTGGAGCTCTCAACACTTGTTACTCGTACATTATTACCCAGTCTCTTACACTGAAGCTTGGTGTAAGAAAATGCATGATTAGTTTTGCTCTTCTGTCAAAATATGTATCAAAACAGTCTTCCACTTTTGTTAACACTAGAGCTTTATCATGAATTCTTCCAAATTGTCAACTGTGTCTAAATTAAGCAGACTAAAAGCTTATAAATATAGATACTCGTCTTGGCCCGCCGCATTCTATTTGCATAAAACGTTAACAATGCGTATCATTAAATGACTAAAATCTGGACTGTAGCAAATGTAAAAAGTCCAAGAGGAACAATTAATTGAAAGTCCATTATTTTACATAACTTACACAATAAAGAATCTCCTTGCATTTCAAAGTCATTTCGTCAAAAGGAAACATTTTTGTGACTTTGCCGCACCTCTCCGTACAATAAAAAAAAGAATAATTACAGAATAGATAACAAATGCCGAAGTTAGGTTTGTCACTCAAAGAATGAACGACGAGCCATTCACTGGCATTCATTAAAAATACTGTGTCTGATTGCATTTACAAATGCTTCCACACCCTTAGCCATGGTGATGTTTTGCCCGCTCCTGTTGCCTGCATCTCAGCCCGTCTTAGCTGCTGTGAAACTGTTTCGTGCCGGAGAGCAAACCAGCTTTATCTCCTACTGAGCGGTGCTAAAACTCAGATAAGACAGGAAGAGAGACGGATGCCACGTTCTGTCCTTTTCTCCGTTAGTGTTGCCTGCCGCTACTGCAGCACTGGTGATAAGAGAGGAATCGGTACTGAGATGAGTGCAGGATTGTATTGGAAGAGGAGAACCACCTGTGAATCCAACTCGCCACACATTCTACAATTATCTCACACGACAACACAAATTGAATTTCCGTCTCTTCCAAAATCAAAGTATTTTTTTCGCAGCGAATCCCTTTTTGTCTCAACACAACTGGCTCTGTATTCAAAAGGCCCTGACTGTGTTATGTGGGTCTTTGAGGAGAGTGCACATGTGCTCATCTCATTATGCTTGAGTCAGTAAACATCTGTGTGAGTTGGCAAGGACAGATTTGGTGGGTTGTGACCACTAAACTGCTGTAAGCTGCACAGATGATGCCCGACCCATCTGTAGCAGCTTTGAGATGATATCTCTGAACACACCTGACAAATGTTCCAGTAAACACTGTAGTGTTAGACCAGGTAGGTGAAAAATAAATAACAATAACCATGCTTAGATAAACTAAACTTGGCTCTGTACACTGTAGTAGGCTTTGTGAGACATGTTTTTATTACTCTTATGCTTTTTGTTGTACTTATATTGTTTCCATTATTTACCCAACTTGTAAGTCGCTTTGGATAAAAGTGTCTGCTTAATGACTAAATGTAAATGTAGAAGTGGTGCGGCATGGCTTAAAATAAAGCACAACACCTCAGAGCCGGATTCTGGGGCAGCTCATTGGTATTTCCCCCCCCCCAAAATGTTCTTGGGTCCCTCCAAATGAATGCAGCTGGTAATTAAAATATTAACCAAATACATATTAATACATTTTAATTAGTAAATTACATTTAATAATGAAAAAAGAATAAAAGATTAACCAATCCCCCAAATCCATTTCTTTTTTTCTAAGCAAATATTAATTATGCACTTACTTAATCCAAATATTAAGAAATTCATTCAATTTAAAATTATAATTGATTGACAATTTAAGACATTACATGCAGAAATTCCAAAACATCTCGCAGGTATTTGTAACTATTTTACGAGGTGGCTAATGTGTATGAATTTGTACGATCTTATTTGTACGCTTAAGTACACTTTCGATTGCTTTCACTTCAGTGATCTTTGGTTTAGGGGTGGGGTTAGGGGAGGGGCTTCAATATAGCTTCTTTCTAATAATTGTACAATTTGTACAATTCACATTATACGAAATTATGCAAATAAGCTATCTCGTACTGTAAAATACTTACGAATTCCCATGAGATCAGGTTGGAAATTCTGCCATAAGATCAAAATAACTTCATGGCAGCACTAGACTTAAACATTAATTATCATTTAGTCTGTATTGCTTTTGAATCAACTGTGAACTTGAGGTTTAATGTGTGAACAGAAGCTCTACATGATATGACATGAACATCTCACACACAAGCTCTCTCTCCCTCACACACACATACAAACACATATACGCACAGAGGAATTACTAAAAGGTTTAAAATAACCTAGATACTAAGTAGTGCCGTATCCAGGCAACAAGAGAGCAGCATGGCTTTCTTAAGGCAGTTGTTGTGTTTGTGTGTGTATGAAACACTAAGCAACCTTGTGTTATTAGTTGAGCAACATCGAAGCGTACATAAGGTACGCGAATCAATGAAATGCTCATTACCCTGTCTGTTTCTTGTCTACTGTTTGATTTCCTTAACAAACTTTGTAGAATCAATAGACAAACATTATACAAACATTACTCTAATGTTCTTATTTGCCGCATATTGCTCTAGCAGTGCCTTAATGATTTCCTGTTATCTTCGGATGACATCATGACAGTTTGATAATGATTAGATATGGCAAATATGACAGACTGGCACATAAGTGTCTACACTCGCTGGAGATATATGATGTGGCTAGTGCTCATCCGTAACCAAGTCACAAATCAAGATCTTACTGGACTTCAAATAGATTATAAAAAAAACTGCCGGTATCAGGGAGCCATAAGTAAAATTACTATACCTGAGGCACGAGGAGTGTCAAAATATAACCACATTACAAGCCAAGCTAAGCGCCTCAATAGGATTAGACAAATACATCACATCTCCCCTCATGAGAAAGCTATAACAGCAATATCTCTAAACCCCCTAAATCACAAATCCCTAGATCACCCACAATTCATCTTCATCACATCTTGAACTGTCTTATAGTGTATTACTGCTTTTTTATGGCTACAGTTGCAATGCCGGTAAAGAAAGTAATAATAAAATATTTACAGTAGCCAATCTGTGTTGTCGAGTTGCTTTTCTGTGGTAGACCGACTCAAAAATTCACAGATGGCATGTTAGCGGAATATTAAACCGACCTGAGTCTGAGCTGTACATGTAGACAAACTTGGTCCACTTGTAATGCTCGACAAGGGCGATGAGGGCATCCTGGAGCTCGGGTCTCAGCTGGATCACAAACTGGTTGTTGGTGTCGATGGGGAAGCTGGGCGTCACAAAGCATACGTGCAGAGAGCCGCAGAACGACATGAGCATGTTCATGGTCCTCCTGTCATACAGGCCAATGATGGCGTAGACTCCTTTGGAGAACTGGGAACAAACTGTGAGGGGCAGAAGAGAAAAAAGATTAAGTGTGAGTGTATATTGCTGATGTCCTTCTGAAACCGTGTGTCTCCATATTTTGTGATTTTTATTTTTTGCCATAAATTATTATTATTAGTTATCCTTTATGTTTGAAACTGTTTTTTGCAATTATCTAACCAATAAAATGTATTAAAAAGTGCTTGTCAAGTGCTTTTTTTTCCATTTCCTGAAAAAACGTGAATTTGGACGTGCAAGGTTTCGGAGCACAGTGACGATATTTAAGTATTTATGTGAAAATGCCAAACAAATTATTCGTATAATCTTAAGGTCTTACTCTTCCTATTTTGTTTATGTAACCTAACCTAATGTTGCTTCGGACAAATAACATAAGTGATTTATTTTCAGGGTATATACTAACATATGCTTTATATTTAAAAAGTTTATCGAGTAAACCTATGTTTTTAGAATATCTGACAAAACTATTTTACTGTGTACAAATTAATTTTGATCCCAAATAATAATAAAAATTGTTTAGAAGACTAATACTATTTCTTTATTTTACTTTTTATAATAAAATATTTTTATTTATTTTTTATTTAGCCTTGTTGTGCAAGCACTGTTGAGCTTGTGCAGAGGCAGCAGCTTTTGCCAGAGGGGAACTGAAATCCCCTGGTTCGGCCTGGATTCTCCTGAGGTTTTTTTCTCGATTGGAGTTTTGGGTTCCTCGCCACCGTTTGCATATTGTTTTGCACTATTTGCCTGACCGAGAATTTAGAAGTTAGAATTTAGAAGTTAGACATAATTAATATTGCATATAAGCATTTTCAGTCCGTTTAATATTTGACCTGTGGTTCTCTCTCCCATGTGTGCTTTCACTGTGAGCGTGTGCGAGTGTGTGTCTATGTCAATGTGTGTAAGTATGTATGCATATTGTGTGTGTGGAGCATTTGTATGTCTGTCTTTTGTTGTTTTCACCTTTTTCTTGTTTTTACAGGTATATGCCTTTAGTTGTTTTTCTTGTATTCAATGTGTCTCATGTACAGCTGCTTTGTAACAATGAAAATTGTAAAAAGCGCTATATAAATAAAGTTGAGTTGAGAGAGTTGAGTTATATTTTAAAATCAGGCCAGCCGGGAAGAAAAGCTTTCCCATGAACTGAAACCAGTTTTAATTTATTAGATGATTTCATTTAATTTAATTGCATTTGTTGCTGATGTACTGCAGTAACAGCTGTTACCGGCCCCAACTACAATGAAGCTTGACGGGTTATCAAGTCAATATTAAAAACACCTGAGAGCTTTATTTCATCTTTACTGACAGAACTACAAACATCTTCAATCAATAAACAGTCTTGATGCAATAGTGCTGCAGCAGTCGATACAACGCCATTAAAAATGATCTCATGATTACTCCCAAAGCACTTCCTCCAGTAAAAAAACAAGACCTCAGTGTGTCTTGTGCCCCGTATTCTTCTTTGTAATTACAGTGACAGTGAAACATCCACCCACCAATCATTACTGATTCAGCCCCCTCACAGCCAGCTAAACCCATGTGCTTAAGGATATGGACATTGATTTTATTGCAGTACTCAAGACATAACCTGTTCCATATAAATCCTTTGCTTCAAAAAGTGTCAATGTTGAGTCTCAACATGAAAAGCTCAAGAATACTCTGTGTTGACTAGTCAATTCCGAGTGTATTTACATTTTTCGCAGCAATCCTGAGAACAACACTGCCATCCTATATTTTCACCTGGACTTACACTCTAAGATACAATGTACACGTATACGGTCGCATGGTACAATGTTGCCATGATCTTGCAAGTTTGTGAAAACAAAGCAAGCTGATTTTCTGTCTTTCCATTCCCATCCATTTTCTACCGCTTATCCGAACTACCTCGGGTCACGGGGAGCCTGCGCCTATCTCAGGAGTCATCGGGCATCAAGGCAGGATACACCCTGGATGAACCGGAGTACCCAGAGGAAACCCCCGAGGCAGGGGAGAACATGCAACCTCCACACACACAGGTCGCAAGCGGGAATTGAACCCCCAACCCTGGAGGTGTGAGGCGAACGTGCTAACCACTAAGCCACCATGCCCCCCGATTTTCTGTCTTAATACAATAAATTATTTTGTGCATTATAGCATTGAAACAGCACTGTGGAGTAGTATTTGTGTTTGTTTAAACTAAACATGATGAGGATTACTAGTGTCCTGTTTGGCTGGGACCATATGAACTTCATTCATTCATTGATTTCTTAAATCCGGTGAGTTGGTTTTACAGAACGTGATTAGATTCACTTTGTCAGAGAGAGAATGCAAGCTAGGTTCAGATGTATGACAATTGAAAGACCACGTGAAATTAAAATAGAAGTTATGGTGTTTTGGAGTGTTACGCCTCAATAATAAAAATGTCAACACAGGAAAAAAATCATCTTCTTGCAAGTTCGTTGATCAATTAATCTATTTTAATCGCGAAAACGATTTCTGCCTCTCAAGATTAATTAAACATTAACATCGCCGCGAGCATACTATGGCGATATGTCAACTAAACTAACCACCAGGCTATTGGGGACGACATTCCAGTGAAGATGTGTGCTATTTGCATTCAGACATGTTGATTCCCTGGGCCTTTGAGTATGTGAATGAAAGATGTGTCACAGTTGTGACATACTTCAACTCTAAATCTTCCCTTCAGGCAAGAAAACTTTAAAACCGACCTCAGAAAACAAGCCTTTCGTGTCTGTGTGAATAACTCAGAGAGCAGATTCGCCGCTCTGGTCCTCTATCCTCACTCTCTGTATCTTTCATCTACAACATCCAGCACGGTTTAAGCTTCATTCTCCAATTATAATTACCATCATTCTTCCCTCCGCAGTTCTGTTAGTGAGGATTGACAAATGTAGGCTACTGTCACTTGAAGATATGCATCTTTTAAAAACGGCCGATAAAACGGCAATGTGAAGCCACACAATGCATTTATCTCGGTCGTTTGAAAAGATAACGCGGGAGTTCTGTGTGTGCAACTTCTTTATCGGCTTTTTTATGGCCAACTACAGATAATAAAAAAGAAAAAAGGGACGAAATTAGTATGCAGCGTTGCTTGAAGGAAGAACTGAGGTTTGATTCTTGTAGGGGCTTTGCTTGGAAGCATGTGTATTAATGTGTTGTGGGTTTGAGAAGGAGAAACAAGTTTTCTGTCTGAAGTTTTTTCAATGCCGAAGGATGTTTGTGACAGGTGGGTCCAGTGTGAGTAATCCTGTCTTTAGTATCGATTTCACTTGCCTTTGGTTATGGCTACTGAGGAGCTGAAGTCAAATAGTGTTTAAAGTTTCCTGAGGGAGGACAGCACATCACTGTAAACATCGAACTATCCTCTTGAAAAGACAAGCATTGCCTACCAGTGTGACCAGCATACAGGGGTGACAGGAATCATTTTCATCTATGGCTATTGAGCTTGCGTGTGGTCCTTTTGAGTGCAACAGTGATAATCTTGTTTGCATCTAAACGTGACTAAATTAGCTCAAAACATGAATCGTTTTTGCACACATTTGTATCATTTCATGTCACGAGACATGTATTAACCATGGCGATGTTACCCTGGAGCTGTGTGGATTACTTTTGTGATGGATACATGCAAAGTGAGATTTTGCACCAATGGGTCTCCATTCACTTTTCGCATTACAAAGCCATTCCATTCGCATTACAAAGCCAGGATTTGGATTATTATTCCAAATGTGTTTGCCAGAAAACATGTACACCTAGGATGGCATGAGGGTGAGTAAATTATGGCAAAATGTCATTCTAGGGTGAACTAGGGTACTTCAAGATACCATAGAATAACTATTTGTGGCTGAATGGTTACATAAGGAACCTTTATCATCAGAAGAACCTTTGGTAACACTTTCCTTGAACCATGTATATATAATGTATTCTAAAGAGTTATTAAAGGAGAAAATGCATTACAATTCTTCTGATTGGTTTAATTACTAGTTACTCATAACATATTCAATATGTGTAATTAGATTACTGTCCAAATTACTCTGTCCAAAAAGTATTTAGTTACTCATTACTAAGTACTTTCTATATCCTACATCAACCTTGATTAGTTAAGTGATTCAAGGATAGACATGAAATAATATAATAATTAATAATAAATAATATTATTAACTGACCAAAGTATTACAAAGGTGAGAATTATACATAAAATCACAGATTTTAAAATAAGACTTTGAATTTTGATGTCAATTCCACTATTGCACACGCATATATTTCACAAAGTATTTAGTTTAATTACATCAAAAGTAACTGTAATTAAATTACAGAAAACATATGAGTAATCCCTTACTTAACTTTTTCAAGGGAAAAGTAATTAAATTACAGTAACTAATTACTTAGTAACTAATTACACCCAACACTGGTAGTTGTAAAGAATTATAACCAAGTTATAATGTGCTGTGTAACAATGAATTGCTAAGTGTTATAATGTATTAACTGTAATAATAGTTATTTGTAAGACATAACAATGCATTAAAAGGAGCATTACAATGCTTTAAAACTACTTTTTATAATGCATTATACATGCATGCTTCAAGGTAAGTGTAACCGGGTTCTTTCGATTTTAAAAATTATAAAAAAACTTCGAAAGAAACTAATATTACAAGAATCTTTGAGTAAAGGGTTCTTTGAGGAACAAAAAATTGTCCTTCTATGCCATCGCTCTGAAGAACCCATTTTAAAGAGTGTATGCCAGAACAATGAGTTGGAACAACATAATTATGAGCAAATAACAGTAAAAAGTTTTCAAATTATTCAACTACACTAATTCAAGGAGAAATGTGGAGATTTTAGCAGCATCAAGCATTGAGATTGGGGATTTCAACCAACTGCTCAGTCAAACCCTTCCATACGAACCATTATGGTGGCTGACACAGAACTAAGATGTTGTCACCCGTACGCTTCTTTGCCGAAGGAGATATCGTATTACGAAACTCACTCTGTAGAGCAGTTTGTCAGTTTAGGGTAACTGTAGAAACAACATGTCAAATTCTATGTAAGGTATTCCGCGCTGTATATTTGGGTGACAATATGTGACTTTTTTCCCTGGACACGTCCTGGCCAGGCTTTCAGGTGCATCCTCCAGAGATCACAGGTTTCTTATATTTCAGTTGAACAAAAATGATCAAATTAACATTTATATCTTTTAAGACACATAATCATTGTAGTTTAATTCTTACCTTTAAATAGAACAGTTGATTTTTTTTATTAAACATGAAAAATTAAACCTTGATGACGTAAGCAGTGGACACATGTGCCTTCCGAACACCCGTAATCCTTTCCAGGATGTGTCCGTGGTTGGGAGAGGGATATGGCACGTATGGTCACACTACTGTATGTACCCAGAAATAGCACATTCTAAGGTATTAAAAACATATTACCTTTATACACCTCTGAAGACATAGCACATATATTATATTGCATTTCTGTCAGTGGATCCTACTAAATATCACACAAAGCACCTGTAAGTGCTACAAATAATTACACTTCAAATAAATTGAGACCAAAATCGAAGAAGTTGCAACTTGTCGCTGAATCCAGTAGCATTAGCACCCAAAGTTTCATCCTGAAAAAGGACAAAAAGATCAGTTCTGAGATTACAGATTATGTCCCCAGTGTCCTTTAAGCCACAGTCTTTGCAAAATGATACAGCTGATAAGAAACATTTTTTATCCCTGTTTCATTCAAGCACACTAAAGGTCGGGCAGCATGTAACCCCACAGGTGCGTATCCTGAAATCACCTTTCTCAGCCACCTTTAATATTTCCCCTGAAATGAGTCCTGTTCAGCTAATAGCGTATTGAAATAATTTAATTCCTGTCATTTATAATCAACAAAGAAGCATTTGAGGCTAACTGCTATCAAGAGCCAAATATAACATTCATATCTGACACTGCTTTATTGTGAATGTGTCTAAGGGCTGGGTGTTCTTGCTATGGGCTATACAGCTGATGCTAGTGCACTGTTGTTACACTACCAGCTATCACAGAGAACAATCTTCTGTTGATATTCAAGCTTCCGTCACATGTATATAAAGCTTCAAATCAAGAAACAACACAGGTAGAAGCTCTTCAGAGGTCTACGAACATACAAAACAAACTGTTTGTTCTTGAACTCACGCTGACACGAGCTTCAATGGGACTCTTTGGAGTCTGTCTGATTGACATGCTGCGGACATTCAGCCCAACTGCATGTCAACGTGATGAAAGCGCTGATACGCGATGAAAGTAGGACCGAGGGGCGGATGGGATTTATGCCCAGAACAGACTGTCATATAGGCTTGTGTAACTGCAGAAACAAAAAGGGAATCGTATTATTTTTCCATTAAAGAAGATACAGTATATCATCTGCAATATATTCATAATGAACAAACGCCTGTTTAAATTTAATATGATGTGATGTGATGATAAAGTTTTATTAAACCAGAGAGACTACAAGACAAATTGCATGGTGACAGGCACTGGCTGGTTATCTGAACCGTCTCCAGGAGGGGACGCGTATCGCATGTAGCTCGGTATTTATCTGCACAACTGACAACTCTTTTCAACATCAAATCAAAAGTCGATGCATTTTTTGTCAATGCGTCAAGATTACTATCGCATAGCAATATTCGCATTCTTATATTCCCTTTGAAAACATCTGAGGGCCCTGCCGATGCTGAAAAAAGAGCTGAGGAAGATGTTCTGTACACTGTGAACATTCTGCAAAACAGTGATGCATTGCAAATGAAGGATGAAAGGCGCTTTTTAAACAATACTTGCACTCTTCATATTTAGCACACTGCCACCAAACATTACGAGGTATTCTTGACTTGTCATATTTGTCTTGAACTGCGAACTAAAAAAAGCTTGGAACTAAAAATGGGCGAATAAATGACAGAATTTTAATTTGTGGTCGAACTGTTTCTTTAAAACTTACTACCCTCCATGTGGCAATATGGGACACTATTTTCAATCCCAGGTGACCACCTGTCCTACAGCAGCTAAATATTGTCAGTTCCCTCCCACATAATGGATTTTTCACTATCCCCCCTTTGTGTTGCTACTCCCACATGCATACATCAAAACCCCAGAAAATAATCACTTTGGCTATGATGCAATGAATAATAGATTACATGAATCTGTTTGAGCTGCGCTAAACGATTACTGTAGCTCCTCAGAGACGAGGAAACTTTGGCAACTTGTTCAGGCTCATATCTAAGAAAACACAGGGGGCTGAACTGCTGTTTATAGATACAGTACATTACTGCTGTGTGCATGCCGTTTCTGTTATGTAATGTACGTCTTCAGTTTGTGTATAATTGAAAAAAATACAAAGCAGAGGTCAAGGATGGGAAACCTTCCTTATTTGTCTTTGTTTTAATTTATTTAGAAAAAAATATAAGAAACTAAAAACGCAAATATTACTTGTGTATAATATCTGTGATCTACAGTTAACAGATAAGGTGTGTGTTTGTTTGTTTGAAGAAATGTAATATACATTAACACAATTAAACACAAAATTAATCTGGTGATCAGTGCTGTTAATATAGCCAGCACAAATATTAGCTGAGAAGAAGTTTTGCTTTTATAAATAGTAAATTCAGAAAAAAACTAGTTTTATTTTTTTCTTTGCTATACAGTGTAAAAATGTAATTTTACAGAATTTGTGTAATTTTTTACTGACTTTGTAATTTTACAATATATTAAAGTTTTTTCTGTCAAACTACAGAAAAAGACTGCAAATTTACAAGAAAACAGAAAAACTGTAATTTTACACGGGAACTTTTCCCACGGGACTTTTTTATAATGTAAACTATAAGTTGCTGTGTACAGTATTTTTTTATATACTTATTGGCATTTTTTGCTTAATTTGTACTTACAGCACATCAAGCTGTATATTGTATGCTCATCAAGATTTATATATTTATTGTAAGTCGCCTTTCACATAAGCAACTGCTAAAGGAATAGATATAAATATTTTATTAATATATAACATCTGTAATCTGTTACATATCTGTTATTAATATAGTATAATATAGCTTTCCTGTAGCTCAGTGGTAAGAGCATAACAACACACCAAGGTCGCGGGATCGATCCCAGAAACTAAGAAACACATGTTTAGGATAATGCAATGTAAGTCGCTTTGGATAAAAGCGTCCTTCAAATGCATGAATGTAAATATTATAATATACCAATGATGTATTTTAAAGTCTCTCTGATTGGTAAATTAATTTAATAATTGAATACAAGCAAATAAATGCTGAAGTAGAAACTTTTAGTACTTTTACTAATCATACTTTTTCCGATGAGTAATTTTTACCAAATAAAAAACCACTGAAGACACACCCGTTATGAACACTGATTTTCTTTGTTACTCCTGAAAGCCTCATTCATTGTTCAGCAGTTCAGTTCTGTTGCCTGCAGCGAGGTCTCATCAAAAAAAAACAAAGAAGAAACAGCGGACGGAAATGATCAAATCACAATCAAGCTCTGTATTTTGTTGTATATTGTGGCACGCTACCACTCTCAATTTTGGGTGGTGTACGGAATGCGCTTCAAGGTACACAGATTAGAGAATGAGTCAACAACAGTTATGCACAATCAGACTGATGAGTGGACTCAGATGTAAGATGGATCTGCAGATGTAATTAGCTTCTTATAATAACATTTACATTCAATCTAATTTCTGTTACAGGCATTGTGTGTTGTACATTGCTTTGACAGTGTACCTCTAACAAGACCCTCTGTACTGTCTGTCACCCAATAAAACTGCCTCACAGGAGTCCAAGCAAATGGCAAACAGTCCCAGTTTCTGTGCTCAGCCCCCAGCCTCATACTTCGCTTTGAGGCTCTGTAGATCAAATAAAAGGGCACCACTGATGTGTAGATGAGCCTGTGTCACATGTATACTTCTCTTGGAGATGCTACAGCCATTATGACTCATAAACATGATGGTGATCAGTATCCCAGTAAATATCTGAAATATATATTTTTCTTAATTCATTAGAAACCATTCTGCATTTAATGGAGACAGTAGTTAGGACAGATATGGAAAGGTTGTTTGTGTCAATCTGAGACATCAAAGGGGGAGACATTTCTGAGTGACAGCCAGCTGAGCCAGCAGTAGAGGTGTT
Organism: Triplophysa dalaica; assembly: GCF_015846415.1. NCBI lineage: Eukaryota > Metazoa > Chordata > Actinopteri > Cypriniformes > Nemacheilidae > Triplophysa > Triplophysa dalaica. Next base: position 10,360,267 of record NC_079560.1, read on the forward strand.
TTTGAATTGAATAAAAATGTTTGCGCTAGCAACATAGCGGATCTATAATGTATATATATATATATATATATACATACAGTATTTTGCACGAATGGGAAATAATGCATGCATAGATCTATTTTGTCTACATTTAAAAATGTAACAGGGCATAATCATAAATATGAAAATATGCCAATATGCAAAAATGCACAGTACAGCTCAACCTCAAGTGCTTCTAGACGTTTGATTGCTAGACATAAGACATCAGACATTATGCTTTACAGTAGCTATCCAGCTGGGTTTAGGACTGTATACGTGAAAACACGTTTACAACAACAATAAAAAAATGTCTAACGTTTTCCCACGTTTTGATTTTTTAAATCATCTGTGCAGAGTCGTCGAAGTGAAATTCAATAAAGCAACAAGCTAGATGGAAACAGGTCGAGTGCGCACTGCAGAGGTTTGGGTTTTGTGGAAGAATAACAGATCTCTGATGTATAAATGAATAAAAAACTTACAGGCGTATGTCATGGCAAAACTGCTCCCCGTGTCCACCATGTCCACTTGTGGTACCAGTTTGGGGACATCGTTGTGTTGAGAGAGCGCAAAACGGAACACATCATATTCGTGGGAGTCGGTCGGAAACAAACCTCCTGTCGAGTGGAAAAACAAGTGATTTCGGTGTCAGATGAGAAAGGTTTGCTAATTGTACCTTAACTTGCAGGAGGGGAACTTTAAATCACTCTCTCGACATGTATGTGGAGAAAATACGCGAAGTAGCCTACTTACCTATATTAATATTACTTGGGAAACTTGAGCATGAACACAACCCAAGCAAGCCGGTGAAGACCAAGGCGAAGCTTTGCCGCATATTTCCGTTTGCATTTGAAAAACTGAGGAAAAGCCAAATTCCAAACATATATCCCAAAGTCTTTGTTTCTTGTTCATACAGAGCCCATAGCAGTAAGGCGGCAGAGCGCACGGTGCATCCGAGCCGCGCTGGCTGCTGTGCGGACACTCGATCCTGTCGAAAGTAACGATAGCGACTATATAAACGTGTCTCCGACAGCGCTACTTACGAATGAAGAGAGTCGGCAGTGTCAGCAAGAGAAAAAACAAGCATCTTAAGCGCTTTCTTGAAAGCATCACCGCACAGTAGTCGCGCTACTCAGAGTAGAAGAGCAAATTCCAGGATAAACTCAAACCCATGCGCAGACTGTACCATTATAGAAGCATGTTTGCCCCTCCAATTAGAAATTGCATTATGTTTTAAATTATTTACAATAATAAATAAATATACATAAGTGATATATAGTATAACGATTAATTGTTTGAAGCTATCAGGAAAACAATTTTGGGAAAGTTGCGAACGAGATAAACTGAAAATTGTCCTTAAATCTAGTTCGATTTAAGCACAGGTAAGCTCTTGACGTTTCCATTAAACATCTTAAATACATTTTTATTAATGACAGAATTGCATGAGGAACCTGCATAAAACAAATTAAAATGTTTAATCTCAAAAGTTATGTCATTACGGTTCATTGAGATGCGTTTCAACGCACCCAAGATCATGGTTTATGCTTATTTCTTCACAAGTCAGTGTGTTTTAATCACATTAACCGTACATCTCTATTTTCTATTTCATTGAATAAAGAATAATGATTTAAAACTTGATTGTATTGCTTCAGCAGGGAATTGCACAGTTTGCGTCTTTACGCAAATCCATACATTGATAAAAGATAAATGCGTCTGGTATTCACATCTATATTACATGTAATGCATAACAGACTTAATACTCTCAGCACTTTGTGAACACACCACTACATACAACTATGTAAACTCACTATTAAGTAGATTGTAATGCAGAACTGCTGCTGTTATACTTTTTCTTTTTCCAATTTGTCCAAATTTTTGGTCAATATAATGTTTTTTTCACCTAATTCATATTTATTTATGCAAGTTTGCTCCTCAATTACAGTAGTTTAATATAAACATCACATTGGGCTAATGATGAGTGCTGTCTACTGAGATTAGCTCACATTACAAGTGACAAAGGCCTGTATAATTAAGATAGCACAAATGGCAACTTCAGGATGTAATGATATTAACATCCATGTCACAGACCAATTACAGTGTGGTGGAGCTCAAGTCCCTTACGGCATACCAAGAGAGAAGGAGGAACTTCTCTAGTGTTCTCACGCTTTATTACGTTATACTGGTAAGTGCCAAGACAATGCCTTGGGGGGACTGGGGACATGAGTTACCGCACGTTAGCTAAAACATAAATGAATGAATAATTGAGCATCCATAAATAATACATTAATACTCTAAATAAAATAAGTGGGGTTTGTCTATGGGTGTGATTGTAAACTCAGTGGCTTTCAGAATCTGAAAGCTTTGAGGAACGTGTCCTCTTTTACAAAACGGTGATATGTGCAACTGCATCTGAACGTCTTTAGAAATATATCTTCATCGTTTGAAAGCTCCTGCAGGCTATCATTTATAATGCACAAAAATGTAGAAGTCTAATGCTATATGTATAGAGAAGTATGAATATGAATATTGAGGACGTACAGGTGCTACAAGTCTGCATTTACATTAGGCAGAAATAGAAAAACGCTCCTGAGATGTGTGAAGATGGGCCTGCTCCCTCAGAATCAGCTTTCCATTCATTCTGGTTACAAGAGGATCCATATCCTATTTCTCGCATAAGTGCGGGCACAAATTTGGCTGCTTGTCTTCGATTTTTCCCTCTGAGAAAATCATTGGATGTTCTAAATCTTAGAACATCAATAGGCTAAAAATATGCACTGAAAAAGAGCTTAAATCCAAGATGCTGCCATTTTCCTAATCGTGTTACAGTCAAATACCTCTAAACCTTAGATTACAGTCCTCCGTCTAGAACAGAACATTCTTTGGCATCTCTTTCTCTTTCGGAATGTCTTCTCAGAAAGTCACCTGACTGAAGTTATTTAAAGAACATAACAATGTTTCATTAGTAAGTAAAAAAACTGATTGTGATTATAAACTTGATGCATCTTGATGACTAAATGTTAGATATAAATACAATAAAATGGTCAAATAAAAATTCAACAGTTTGCTCATGCAAACTTACACTGTGTTACAAATCTTGAATACTGTAAAGAAAACAAGTTAATTTTCTAATATATAAAATATGGTTTACATTTTTAGTACTTTAAGATCAGTTGAAAATGAACATATATAGAAAAGCAATTTTTTCACAGCTTTCTTGAGTGACCATGTCACTCCTGAGGTTTGATTCTGTTAAATTTAACACACTTGACATGCAATACACACATTTTTTTTCCATTGCTGTAGTTGGTCTCCATCAATTACAACGTAAAACTACACGTTCATTAAACATTTTGCAATGGAGCATAAATTTAGGTTGGTTGAAAGTCACTAATACAAAAGTGGTTGATTGTCATTTTGCGTTCTTGTGTGGGAGCGTGTCCTCCCTGAAAGACCTATTCTGAAAGTTAAGGATGTTTTTATCCTCCATTAGTTATGAAAGGTGATGAGGCAGAGCTAATTCAGCAGTGCTGGAAAGTAACGTTTGCGTCTGCTTTATAACTTAAAAGCTTTTCACCTTTGAGGGGCAGACAGTGGAACAAGAGGTCTTTTAACAGGAAGCACTGAGGCCATTACCATCATTACAGAACAAAACTGTGTAGAGAGAGAGAGAGAGAGAGAGAGAGAGAGAGAGAGAGGGGGAAAGGCTCCATTCATTTCGAATTAATATTGCCAGTGTGTCTTAACTGTCATGCTCTGTTTTCGTTTAAGTCGAGGGAAGTTGCTAGTGTTTGACTCAAAGAGAGTAAAGGGGATTCTTTAATCTTTTCTGAACAAAGACTCAGAATGAAACAGACTTTGATTGTGTTATGTTGTCTATATAGTATTAGAAAAATAGAGTTAGTTCCTACATAAAAAAAGAAAACAACATCTGCCAGTAATGCCATCAAAGACAATTGGCTGATTAAAATTCATTCTCAACCTTTGTTGCAAAACTAAAGCTGGATAAAAAAGAAAAAAAAGAATAATGGACCAGGCTTTCCTTGCACGAGAATTCAAGTGCAGCAATATTTGTCGGAAAATATTGAGCAGTTCGCGGGCTTATTAGATGGTAAATGCTTTAATTTCCTGTTGGAATATTCTGTACCTACTCAACATCCTCAGAAACTTCACTTTAATCTTTACAAGTCAGCAGGGATGACAGTGTACTTAACAGGAGAGTAAGTACTGTACATCAAATTATGGTTGATGGAATAGGACACATGCAGCTTTGTCAGCATTATTCCAGTAGCCTGTAGAGGAAGACAGGTGTCAATCTGGGGTATATGATGAATGAATAGGGTAACTGTACTGTAACACTGTAAAAAAAATCGCGTAAAAATGACTTTCTGGCAGCTACGGTGCTAGATTAATACCATAAATAACAGTTTTTCACATATAATACCATAAAAGAACAGATTTTGACATAAAATTGCAGTCTTTTTCTGTAATTTGACAGCTTTTTACCGTATATCAAAAATATGTGGAATAAAAAATTTCTAAAATTAATTCAGTAAAAGTTCAGTAAAATTAAACAACATTTATTATTTTTGGAGCCTAAATATAATATGCATGATTTCTATGATCATGCAATTCAGCATTTCCCAAATATCTATTCTATTTCTATGTACTCTATTTGCCTACTCTTGGTGTGATTGACTATGTTTTGTGATAAAAAAGGCTGACTGACTTGTTTTAGCTGTCCAGTCTTTGTTCTCACCTATTTTTGTGAAACCTGTCAAGCACTATGGGCTATTTATATGTATTTCAAAAGCACATACAGCAGCTGTAACTAATGTTCAGATGTACTCTCACAACAATTTCTGGTTTTGCTTGAAATGGAAAAATGGTAATGAAAAGGGAATGTGGCTCAATCTGAGCTATTCACCATTCATTTGAAATACCTATTTTGAAATCAGTTTTAGCAGAATGTGTCTTCATTTTAGCATTATATCATTTCTGTCTTCCTTTATATTTGCACAAGGCCACTAAAACGGTAACCTTATTCGTTTATCAGCGATACCGTCTTTTTAAACAGCAAGTATAAGAAATAATATACAACATCAGTTCAAAATCGACATCTAGCATTCATAGAACTGTGGGGGTATGAGGTAACTTGAATCTGCCTTTCCCACTTATATCATCCTTAATTGCTTTTATTTCAGTTGTCATAGCAACTGTGCAGTTCTTTTGTGGGTTCTGAACTGGGGTGTGGGTGGGGGGTAATGACTCTCAGCTTTATGGTTCCACAAACAGACTGTGGAGTGCAGGAACACAAGCATAACACATCAGGGGCCATAGATGAATGAGCAGAACAACTGCCGCGTGTGGAAGAATGCGAGGAAAGAGGCAATAAAGATGTCATTTGAAAAGTCACATTCTTTTTATTTGGTAGCTGGACATACAGATTTGTGGTAAAGGGAGAAGCACACTTGCAATAGAGAAAGTAAGAAAACCCAGGATGACTTTAAGCCCCACCATTTGTCTAAAGACCATGGAAGCCTACAACAAATATTACAAAGCGATGCATGATAAGTGCTGGTTGGAGTCCAAAAGGCCCAATGCTCATTGCATATCATTAGAGTGTAATTAATACTGCGAAGAGAGTCAGCAGTTTCCTCAGTGTTAAGATATCAGCTTGGTTAATTCAATGAATGATGGATCATATTAAAAAATGATTAGCAAATGGAAAACTGCTTCAGACTAATTACTACATGCACGCGCACATTCTCACAAACTCCCTCACTGCTTATTAATGCAAGTTTAAATGAAGATGTGAGCTCAGGTGTGGTTTGCTGGCAGGAAAAAGAGCTGAGCGGGCAACACTAGAGTTACCATTACAAAGATTAAGCATGTTGAGGTCATAATTTACCTTAAAATATAAAGAAACAGAAAAAGAACACTTAAAGTACAATTACGAAAATTCTTACATTGTTTATTCACCCAAATTTCATTTGAAACTATGAATTTATTTCTTCTGCAGAACACAAAAGAAGATAATTTGAAGAATGCTGGTAACAGACAACATTGGGGCCATAGAATCATTTTGGTCTCACGCCATTAAAAGTTTTTATGACAGTTCCAGTAAGCACGTTTCCACTGAGTCTGTACGTTTCATTTCAACACTTTCAATATTAATATTAATAGTAAACCATACAAAATGTACAATTCATTTTTGTTGTACTCCACTTATAATTGATGTTGATGTTTAATGACAATTTAATAAGTGGATTAACATTTATATCAAAATAAGGATCTTTTTATCACCCCACTTGTAAAACAGGGCTTAAAATTGCAAAATAACTCTGACATGGTTAGTAGCAACTCCAAAAGATGGCATATTGTTCAAATATCTATTAAAGAGATAGTTCACCCAAAAATGAAAATTCTGTCATAATTTAACCTGTATAAATTTCTTTGTTCTATTCAACACAAAGGACGTATTCGGACGAATGTCAGTAACCACACAGATCTCATCCCCCCTTGACTCCCATAGTTATTATTTTCCCTACTTTGGCAGTAAATGGGACATGAAATCTGTTTGGTTACTGACATTCTTCCAAATATCTTCCTTTGCGTTTAGCAGAACAAAGAAAATGATTCAGGTTTGGAACAATCTGAGGGTGAGTAAATAATGACAGAATTTTCATTTTTGGGTGAACTACCCCTTTAAAATGTTCTATGAACTCCAGCAGTGTAAAACTATGATTTTGCTGTGGCACATATGGTGTGTACCAGCTTAATAGATCTTTAAAGGGGTCATCATTATATAATCATCAGTTCTGGACCATTAGCACAAAGCATAGTGCTTAAAGACAGTGTTATGAAACCGAGAATGTCAAGAGTTAGTTTTAACTATCAAAGTTTATTTGACAGGCCATTATGTAGTCATGGACTTTGTAACACATGTAATTAGTCAGTGTTATCCGTCATTAAGTCTGTCACCGTTATGTTTAAACGAACAGTCTTTTACTAAAAAAAATAGTTAAACGGTCAAGGCGACTTCTGGTCTGTCTGCAGGCGTTTATGCTTCTGGGATTTAGTTCTAGGGAGTGATACAGAACAGCACTTTAAGTCTCCTACAGTAAGTCCAATTAGAAACCCAGCGATGGCACTACTGAGAGTTTTTTTGGTTAGTTCTCCAACCTCCTCCAGCGAAGCTGTCAGGCCTGTCCATGAGAGAGATAGGCTCGGGCACACCTACAGTAAAAGCCTCACATTTCCCCCTCGGTTCCTCTCAGCAACTTTTGCTCAACTTGCAAATCTGATGCATAATGCATTAAATAACGTGATGAATAATTTGTAATCTGACAATTAGTAATGTGTTTCTCGGTTGAAAGAGGATGAAGGCCATGTTGAAGTTATGTTTTTTAATGGTATTTTATTCATGAAGCAACAAATTTGCGCAGCTCGTGCGAGATGGAGGGGGGCTCTCAAGAAAGTTCCATGTAAATGGGAAATGCACATCAAAGCTTCCTTTCAACCTATTGGGGAGGTGGTATAGAGAACATGGGTGAAATGTGTCTTCAAGAGTATCTTTCACACATTTGCAGAGGATGCAGAACAGAAGATAATACAGTGTGTGAATGCATTATACATTAAACAGAGCATACTCACAAAGAATGGTACTACGGTTGAACACATAACAGCTTTATATGCTCTGTTTATACAGAGCATGCTTTGTTTGCACTTTTGCATTCTTCCTGAGTACATTTTTGCAAACATTTAGTGACATTTAAAAAAAGCTTTCGGTCTAAACATTTTTGTATCTATTAATTTTTCATATCTTATTATGAAACATGCTTTATTTTATTAGAGAAACCATAACTTTAAAAACATGCTCGTGTTATGATTATGAAAACTGTTACATAATGATGAAAATTGGGAACATTTTGCACTTTTAGAACAATAAGGAAGGTTCCCATGTCCTGATGTTTTATGTATAATCTAATTCAATTTGCACGATGAAAACGAGGGCAACACAAACGAAGTTATCTTGTTCCTTTATTTATTTAAAGCTTTTCTACACTATGTGGACAAGAAAAAAAACACTAAGGAGGAGGACCCGTCTCAAGCAGCTGCTTTTTGAGAAACGGTTTAGGTTTTGTTGCTCGAGACAACGAAAAGAGAAAAAGAGAACAGATAGTTTGTTGCTGTGAATTTTGACGGTTCTGCTATAGAGGCATTTACTGCTACAATTACATTTACGTTCTAATCCAGTTCTGATGAATTTCAACAAAATCAAACCTCAGGAGTGACAAAGTCATCCAACAGCAATGTGAAAGATGGGAAGCATGATAAGACACATGAAACTGTGATAAAATTCGAGGTTATCAATTTTTTCATTACATTACTTTTTTTTTTAATTTGGTAGATGTATTGTAAGTAGTTAACAGAATAAAACAAAAATTATAATTTTACCTAAACACATACCTGTAAATACATTTAGAAAAACTGAAATTTGTCTTTAAAAATTCTACTATATTTACAATAAAAAAACATGAACACACCCCGACAATCAGGGTTTCACGAGAAGAACATAAATCTTTTGAGAAGAATCTCTTTTTTTTCCCCGCCCTGTATGTTGTACAATCTGTCATGTGTTTATATTTCACCAATCTTAAATCTTATTTCTCTGATCTCCTTATCCTCCGCTGTATTATCATTGATGGTTTATTTAAAGCTTCTCATTAACCAGAATAATCAAGCATGCTGTAATATACACCACATGATACCCATTAAAGTATTAAACGCCATCCCTGTTTAAAATAAAAAAGTATAATAGACTTCTGTTTTTGCCTGGTTTCCAATTTTTAAGAACAGAAACCTGTGGAAATTGAAGTTTGCAGCGGTTTAAATATAGACTCACTCATCAACCTTTGCGATGGTCAGCTGTGAATTGAAGTGGTGACCTCAGAAAAACTAGAACTTTTGAAGCTTTGTGAATTGTGCTTTGAACTCTAATTAGCTCTCACTGAATAGCGCTCTTGGTGCTGAATTAAAGGCACTTTTCTGCTAACTCCGTTTTTTGAGTGCCGTGTGTGCGTGTGTGTGTGTGTGTTGTGAAGGCAGCACTGACTGCTTCAGGAAAGGCCCAGGGCAGAGCAGAAGATCCTTCCAGCTGTGGCCCTTTCAGCAGGGCTCCATGACATGCTGAGCTCCTCTTTACCCTTCCCCTCTTCTTCTTGACTCTCAACTTTTACTAACTTCAATAGTTTATAGTGTGTCAGAAATATATCCTGTCCTAACATATATTCCATTTAAGATGTTTCTTCAACCAAAAGCATTTTCATTTCCAGGGATTTTTCAAACTTTTTTCTTTTTGTAGTATTGCTTTAATAGCCACATTAAAACTTTCTTTCAAATGCTTTATCATGCATTTATCTCATTTTGCTACATCTTATGTATTTATTTTGTTGTATTACCTTGTTTTCTCCTAAAATAGACTTTTAATGTTATGCTATGCTTATCTAAAAAAGCCACTTTCAGACAATTTTTTATTTGAATATTTATTGTGTAAAAGTTTTTTAAATTGTTCAAATGCTGATTTCAATGCTCTCTGGTATCTGTCCAGTGCCCTTTGAATATAGATTTTGGTTAGTAGTGTTGGATTAAACATCCTACACGGGTTGTTTAGCATAAAGAACAAGGTGATTTGAGAGAAAAGCCTGTCAAACCATATTAAGAAAATTAATTTGAGAGGCAGATGCCTTCATATCTGTCAGCTTTAAACAGATGTTATTGGAACAGATTGGTTAAATTAGGTTAAGGGCGCATCTTCACTCAAAGTCTGTTCTTGAATAAAATCCATCTTTAACCACCAAAGTAAAAACAGTTTTGTTCATATGTGACTGTTTGTGATGAGGTGCATAAATTTCCACTTTAATTTAGCTTTTATTCATAGCAGAAACCTAATTAGTAAATTTTATCAAGGTAATAGTTTCCATCCTCTCACATGCCTCTTATGTCACTGGGCTGAACGGAACCACGTAACAATACCTGCCATACCCTATTAAAAGGCACCATCAGGACCGAAACATTCACCGTATATGAAGATGACGCTACGTAAAGAGCATGTCTTTTATCCATTTATTTGGCTCATCAACCTGACGTCACCTTCATTTAATCCGTCTGCATTCAAGCGTGATAACCGTGTCTACCTCTGACAAGCCCGATTTGCTTAATACAGAAGCTTCATGTCACGCATTTGAATCTTGTGTTCAACATTCCCAGTCTGTCTATCAAACTTTGAAGCAGATGTTAAAAGCCAACATCAAGGTAGCTTAAAAAAAGACTCTGCAATATCCAACAACGGTAAGCCTACCAAGACAACAACAAGCAGCAGTCGGCCTGCTAAAAAGCGTGTACGGATTGTATCTGATTTGAGTCAGATCTCCGAGCGGAAGCCCAGGGAGAGAAAGCCATGCTGCACAGGCATGTGGGCCGGAGCTGAGTGGGCTTTCAGTCACAGTGCATTGTTACAACGATTCAACCTCGCAGCTTAGCCAAGCACAGCGCTATCTGCTCTCAGCAGCGCTGTATTCAGCACCACGGACAGTGCCGGTCACAGATAGACAGGAGGAAACAGTAAGACGTTACAATTGGCATGTGACATCCTTACTGAAGAATCTTCAAAATGAAGCATCTTCCACAGGGGTGTCCTATTCTCCTCACACAATCTATTGCCGGAACACAGTAGGAAAAACAGGCATTGTGTCGGTAACAGCTGGTCTTGTCTGTGGGTTGGCAGCTATACAGATGTAGAGTTTGAGCTTTCATATTCCTGTGGCAGATCGGCTTATATGGTGTTTAAAGAGCACAGATGTCTCTTCGGCAATATATTGACTGAATAAAACTTTAATAAAGTCTTTGTTTAAAACTGAAGTTTGGAATTTATGAGACACTAAAATTACCAAACAGAACGGGGGAATTAATGCACCATATCTTTAGTAAGGTAGCTTATAACGTCTGTTATTTCGCCGTACCTTTTTGAAGATTTGTCATAGGGTGTGCTGCTTTCAAACGTGTGAGCAATTGAAGTTTGCTTTGATGTCAGTTGTGGTGGTTGTGCGACCAACTGGGTTCATCTGTGGACTTTTTGGCCATGCATTCATCATAGAATAGTCCAAACATAAGCGTTGCTTTTTCTTTTGGGTACCAAGTGGTCTGCTGGACTTCAGCAGGCATAACGTTACTTTGTTGCAAATTTGAACTGCTGCTCCATCTCATCTTTTCCAAATGACGTTCTTTGCTAATTCAATAGCAGGTGCAGTGTTAAAATGCCCCCTATTGGTTAAACGAAAAATTGCAGAAGCAACTGTAGGTGCATTTGATCCTATTTAAACCCTTAATCAAAATAATCGCAGTTTTTGCGATTTGAACATCGCACCCCTTCAAATTGCGATTTCGCTTTAAAAACTATTAATCGTGCAGGCCTAACTGAAATGGTGACAATATATTATCACTTTTGTACAAAGGAATAACTCTAGCGCATTTCCATATAGAGGGAAAGAAGAAGTTGACAAAGACAAATTAAATTTGTCCGTAAAAGGATACATTAGAACATAAACATGGAATTCTTCATGATGTTTTTGACAAACTGCTCTGCAGAGCGTGTTTCATAAATATGTTATCTCCTTCGGCAAAGACACGAAAACGTTACAACATCTAAGTCCTGTGTCAGCCCCCGTAGTGCTTTGCAAGAGAGGGGTAGGGTTAGAGTGAGCCGTTGTTTGATGCCGCTAAATTTCATACACTGGACCTTTAAGAGTCCACTCCAGTTTTTCCTTTAATATGCATTTCTGCAAATGTTGTGGTTATCGTGTCTGTTTAATTTCAACAGAAACAAACCTCAGGAATGATATAAAGTCACCCAACAGCAATGTGGAAATCTGGCTTATTTCATTATATATTCATTTTGAACTCATCATTATTGTGTTGTTTAAACATAAATATGAACTTGTGTTATTTGCAGTATTCAAGTTCTGCAAATAATTATTATTTGACCAGTTTGTCTTGTTTAAATTTTTGGAAAATAAATGCAAATAAAAAGCAATAGCTTAATTTGGAATTTAGGAGAAATGTTGTCACTAGTTGACCAAATTTTCGGTTGTATTATAGTCCTATACCGAAACATCATTGGTTGAGCCAATGTTGCATTGTAGGGATGCTCAAGGAAATAAAAAATGCGACACATGCAGCATTGGGGTTTCTGAAACCCTTAACATAAAAAAGGCATGTAGTGGAGTAGGCGGAGCGAGACCGTGAGTTGAGGCCGGTAAGTGAGTGTTAATGAGCGTCAGCTGTGCGCGCACCGGTCTTGTATCACAGAGGAGATCGGGAGCATAAGAGAACGGAGGACCAGGCCTGGGTTTATGTTGTGGTTTGTTTTATTCGCCGGCAGTCTTCCGTGAGGGGCTGCCGGCTGTCGGCTGTCCTTTTACTTTGTTTTCATTGTTAAATGTTTAAATGTTTGCCGGTTCCCGTCTCCTTCCTTCCTTTTAATTGAACCTTGTTACAAGGTAAAGCTAATATGATACTATAATACTGTATTTCCAAACTGATTATTATTTTATGATAGTCTCATTGTACATGTAATGTTAGTTCATTTGCTCCATTACAAAATCTTCTCCACCGACATACATGCTCCTCACAGAGCCATTTAAGTGTCTGTTCTCATCAGCTCAACTACATCACAACTTCATTGTCATCTCGCATGCTAACCCACATGAAGGAATTACACCTCTGTTGTTCAAAGATCAAAAAGATGTGTCCATTTCCCGCTGGAATATTTAGGAAGAAATCCTGCTTTGATCCCCCATTCACTATTGTCAGCAGTTTCTCTCTTTCGCTCTCACTTAGCCAAGTCACACAGAGAAACAGACAGCAAAGCACGATTGCAACAAGATTATAGCTTTGTTGGAGCAAAATCAGGCCTGTGTGAAATTGTCTACAGACCAAGCAATTCCAAAGAGGATGTTCTCCAAATGATTTCCCCTGCACATGAGGGAGAGTAAGCAAACTGGCAAATAGATTACGTGCGTGCCAAGAACAAATGTGATGCTTCTGATTGCTTTGGGTCATACTTCACTTCTCTGACTGAAACTGGCAAAGCAGAAATTTAAACGTAAGACTATTAGTCTTTTGCCAGTGTTGGGTGGAATCATGTGTTTGTTAAATGTATGCACAGATTGGATCATAAGCCCACTTCAGAAACTGGCAACTAATGATAAATGCTATTGAAAGCAATTGATTGGTTTTAATTTTGTTATAATGGAAAAACTGCATTATGATTGCATAAATTCTATAAAATATGATGCATAAGATTGAAGATAGGGTGTTGTAACATAACACAATCAATTTAAACAATTAAACAATTACCAACGGGATGACATAACCACATGACCACCATGAGGTGAAAAAAAGATTTGGACTCCGTTTAAAAATATATAAATTGTTGTTTTATTTAATCAGGTTAATGGTAATTTAAAGGGATATTTCAGAGGCAAAATAAAATTTCCCCATGTTTTACTCACTCTCAAGGTATCTGACTGAATCTGACTTTATTCTTGAAGAATAAAATGCAGTCAGAGTTATAATACCATTTTTCTTCCAAGCGGTTGAATGGGAGTGAATGGGGGGCAATTTTTTGAAGCTCCAAAAAATGCATCCATTGATCAGAGAACGTCTCGAAACGGTTCTGTCGTCTTAAGGAAGGTCTTCTGAAGCGGCTGTGCGTGAACCTGAGGCTCATAAGTCATAAGTTCCGGTGACGAATTGTAAGTTCCGGTGACGAACACGGTATTTTTGGTTTTGTTCCAATAGGACGCCTTCTTCTTTGCGCGGGAGTTTTCTTCACCGTCATTTTCCGGAAAAACAAGCCTCTGGTTCACACGCAGCCGAGGGATAACGGAAGCTAGACATTAATGTTAATAGCATTCTCAACGTGGATATTTCTCTTAAACAAATGCATGGATTCACTTCAGAAGACCTTTGTTAAAACCACGAAGTCGTGTTAACATGAACCACAATAACATGGACTGTTGATGGTCAGAGGCTGTTGTCATGTGATGTTCTCATGTCTTGTGTTATGTGAGGATGTCAGGTCATGTGTTGTCAGGCTACTGTCATGCGATCCTGTCATAACACATGTTGTCATGTGATAGTCAATGAGTTCTTTATGGATGCCAGTTTTCTGACCAATGGGGAGGACCATTGGCCATTAGTAGAAACGCAAACCCCAAACAAAGCCGATATAAACAGAAAACCTGCTGGTATTCAGGATTTTCATGCAGGGTTCTGCTCCATCACACATGTTATTGTGAGCTATAGTAAGACAATGTTGCTGCTTATCAATATTCCTATCAATTTGGAAATGTACCATTGTTGTTCATACACGGTTGTTGTTTTATCACACAACTTCTGAAACGTGTTTAAGAGAAACTGAATTCATCAAGTCACTGGCCCTGTTGCCTAAGACGCTTATACATATTTTAAGATGTGTAGGAAGGGTGATAATTTGTTCGCCGTGTGTGTTCACAAAGGTATCTGTTTTACCATCTAGCCAATAATTATGTCATTATCGCTAATAGCACCATTCGGAACTTAGCAGTTTCAATTTGGGCAGAGACACGTATAGTTTCTGCTTCTGTCTTTCCCATCTGGAGACATAAATGTGCCAATAAAAGAGCTATTTCTAAAGTTGGCCAAACGAAAGAGCCACAACCGTGTGCCAACTTCTGCCTCTCAGAACATTTCTCTCGAGATTTCTGGCAGCTGGTCATGTTACTGTCACAAAATAGGAAACCCTTCATATTTGTATATTTTTGGATAATCTTCAGCCCACACTGTATGGGAATGTGCCACTTCTTATCTGCATTCACGCAGCACCTAAACACTAGGAGGTTATAGTTCCAGCTCTATAAGAAAAAGTAGGTCGGCAAACTAAGGGTTCAGGCTGATATTTGTGATTGGTCTCTTTGGGATGGACATCACAGTGATGAATCAGGCATTTTTCTCAAGTTAATCTTAATGAGCTGTTTATATTGCTCTCTAGTCTCTAATAAAGTGTAAAAGAAGTGTTTGACCATTTATGTAATGAGTTGGACAAAAATACCTCTCACAGAGTTTCTGTACCATATTCATCACCCAGGTGAGTTTATTAGGAATAACATAGTGAGTCTTTTAACCTACATCAATTCTACCCCATGAGACTTGGCTGAATTTGTTTTTGGGGAACACGAAGAGAAGATCATCTCTGATCTTAACAAGCCATGTCATTAAAAATAACTGTGAATCATTTGGAAAAAAAGGACATTTTAAAGAATGAGACGGATTTAACATGTAAATTATTACGGGCAATTATTTGGATCATTGCATATTAGGTCGATCTCATTTTGATATGACACATGCACCAGTACAATGGATGTTTTCCAGTTGTTTATGTCATATATGATTGTGGAAGTATTGTGTCACATACTCAGGGTTGTGTACTTTGCAGCAATCACAAGAAAATGCATTATTTACTTAATACATTATTCACTTTAAGTGAGGGAATGTTGAATGGAGTACAAAGGTAGTACAACTTCAAAGTCCTGCCCCACATGCATTCTTCATGGTGAAGTGAGTCTTCCAGAAAGCGATTCAGACTGTTCAAAAACACTCACAATAATTATATTTGACAGATGATCATGATAAACATATAAAGCGTAATCTCTGAGTGAATTTCTGCATGCTGCATTTATCAGTCTGAACCTTAAAAGATGTTGTTTTCCATTCAAAATGCTAAAGATTTCAACCTCTGTGTGTGACATTTAAAGCAAGTGCAGCACTTAAGAATAAATAAAAGCTCTTCACAATTATTGAGGTTCCAGAAATGTGCCAAACACAGAGCGAGAGTCAATGAAAGATGTCAAGGACTTTCTTAGCATATCGCTGTCTGCCATTATCTGGCTGTTTTTCGCTGGCTGTTTACGTCCACAAAAATCTGTCCTGCGCGTCCTCCTAAACTCCCAACTTTCAAACACCTTGTCGCTTCATTAACATGCAAAATTCAAATTGCACAGATCTGACTTGCAAATCGTGCCATTTACATTCCCTGGTGTGACCAACATCACGGTCGTGTTTAAACAGCGAGTACAACTACAAAGAAAGCTCCCATTACCAAACATTCAAAGATAAATGAAGCAAGAGAAGTGTGAAGGCCATATCATGCTCCGCTTCATTTCAACTGATATAGCTCTGCACTGCAAAAAGGATGCAAACTTTCATCTTAAACAAAAGAAAAGCAATAAAGAAAGTGTTAGTGATTTAAGTTAAATCTAATGTCACCATTTTGAACTGCTCAACGTAAGTAAATTGGCCACATATGGGTATAATCATTGATAATTATATTTACTGTATATACGTAAGGGCTATTTTAACTACACAACAAGATTCAGTTTTTAAGTGCTATATTCTCAATACTATAACTGTTCACTAACTGGATTTCAGAGACTGTCCAACACTGATGTGTGTGCATTTCTGCTTTAGGTGAAATGTAAGGAATCGTAATGTGGAAGGTGTTTGAGAAAGAATTTTCACAGCAAAAATGTGGCACACATGCAGAAAAGCAAACGCTTATAACCCCACCGAGACCCCAGTAGAGCCCTAAACACTCGACCTCAAATGTCAAGAAAGATCTATGACGCCATTTTACATTTTACAAACGTCCAGACTTGAACAACACGGAATTATAGAAAATCAAGAATTTGTAACACATAAAATAAATGCTACACATTTTTCATCATAAAAGATAAAATAATTACAGCAAATGATCATAATATTGTATTTTTGTTATGCAATAATGCTACTTGTATTTGTATATTATTTGTATATAATGTACTGTACTATACTATACTATACTGTACTGTACTTTACTGTACTATACTATACTATACTATACTATACTATACTATACTATACTATACTATACTATACTATACTATACTATACTATACTATACTATACTATACTATACGTGCTCAAACATGTAATATTTTCGAAGAAACTGTCTGAAATTGTCTTTGCCTTAACTGAATCAGACCACCTGATTAAGCAGGATTCTTTCAATGTCAAGGTCATTGGTACAGTTTGTGTCAAGACTGGTCTGCTGTTTACTAAAAGTACAGGCCACTGGCTGAAGGTGTGGGCTAAGGAGCACATGAAGTGGCTTGAAACCCCAGGCTTTTCTTACGCGATTGGCATTCTTGCAGCATGTGGCACATAAAATCGCTCTGAAATTCAAGCTTAAGAAGTTTGGCTGTTTCTCAAGCAGAGCTGAGTCAGCTTTCTGTCCGTCTCGTCAAGCCCGTGATGGAAAGTCAGAAATAGTGAAATCATAACAGGAAATGGAACATCTGCTGACAGCATGACACATCTTCATCACCAACCCTCAGAAAATCTGTCCGAGGAGAAGCGAGAAGTAAAAGAGGACAGCGAAGCTCTCGACAGCCAAAAAGATCACGATAAACAGACGAGGAGATTAAGTTCCGAACCTGCCAATAACCATCCGAATGCTAAATTTAACAATATAATGACAAATAATCCCAAGGTGCCGTTCTGAATATTTCGGGAGCGTCCCGGCGTTGCTCACAGATGGAGGGGGGCTCCCTGTGTTTTGTTGTGTCAAGAGATGCAGTGTCGCTCAGCAACATTTCCTGCCACGACTGAATGAGTAATATGTTCCTGTGCTGCCCATTCTCCAAATCCATATTTAGCAGAACATTTGTGGACTAGTTTTGCCAGTGTTGCTCACTGTCACAGTTAATGCTCATTTAAACCCACAGGGACAGTAGCACATACAAGAGGAAAAGAAAAAGGCATTTTTGCACAGCAACTTTGACATTTTCTTCTTGTTTATGCAATGCATAATAACGGTAAGGATATGTTTTTCTAATGATAAATGTATTGTGGCTAGATGTTTAAATTTCAACAAAATCAAAAGACTGACAGCATGACAAGACACAAAAACTGTGATAAAATAGAGGTTATTACATGATTTGTTTTCCAAAATACATGCAAATATTACTGTTGTCTTGCTTAAAAGTGCATATGAACTTGTTTTCTTTGCAGTACTTGAGGTCTAAAATAATACAGAGCATCTTTTCTGTTATTTTGACCTGTTTCTTCAGTTTTCATTTTCTGCAAATAAATCTGAATAGAAACAATATTTTTCTTTAAAACTTGGTAGAAATATTGTTAGTGGTTCACAGAATGAAACAAAAATGATTATCTAACACCTATAAATAGTAAATGTATGTTTTAAGAAAAATTGAAAATTAAAACATAACACCAATAAAGTATACAACACATCAGACACATTTCACATTGTGTACTTCTACAAAACTCTTCAAATTAATTCATCACCTTGAAAGGGAGCTGAGGAGGAGTGTATCGAATCGACATGTGATTCATTTGACATTAAGCCTACGCCACATGTTTCATAGCCACAACAGACAGGTGGGTGGAGCTGTTGTCACCAATGAGCCAATCAACAAACATCCTGGGGCCATGTAACACAACTCACCAAATCGAATTATCTTTTGCTGTTGTCCTGAACAAGTTGAAGAGATTAAACAGTAAACCACAGTCTGTCAGCATCATATTGCCATTATAAATACTCATCATCAATATGTCATTTTTGACACCAATCTGTCAAGCTTTGAATCTTTTTAAATATTTGAAAAGGGATTCGCTTATGAAGAAAAGGGCAAACACACAAAAGTGACATTACACCTGCCTCACACGCTTGGCTAAAGATGAATACCCACTTCAGAAATGGTTATTAAAAATTGCATGGTAAAATAGATGTGCCATTCTTTTGTAAAAACTTTAATCTGAATGAAAGTCAAAGTTTTGTGTCAAGTCTACAATTAATTCAATTTTAAATAAAAATGGTGTTGTTATCTTTCCTTACATATCCAAAAATGTGTCATTCTTTTCACATAAATGCAATAAATGCGATTCAACTTTTCTGTTAATTGTTTTTTCACTTTTCTTCACTTTCTGCATAGGTCTTGTTGTGTCCAACTTATTAAACAAGTGTGGGGACACGAGTGGGTGAACGTTGTGGGAGAGAGCAAATGTATGCACTATGGACAGAGGGAATGCAATTTCATCCCTGTTCTCTAATGACTGTAATCAGGAACTGGGAAATATGGAGAGCAGGCCATTTCAGACAAGCTTAATTATTGCTCAAGGTTAGTTATCCAGTTAATGGGACATTTGGGATATAATGATGCCGTGCGGTGATTCCAAATCTCATATTATAACTCAGTGTTGGAACAACAGATGCGTTTCTTGTTTTTAATTCAGCACCAACAACAACAATCAAAAATCTGTTTTTATATTATTTCCTTCGTCCAAATACTTTTTTTGACCTGGCATGAATAACTGGCTTGAGATCTACTTAATATATCAGCTGTTTCTCCAAAACACCAAGTGATTAAATCACAAGCAAATTAACACATTTGTATCTGTTTGGCCTAAGAAATGATGCTAGTAACAGAGGCTCAAGTTATGCTACAGTAGATTAGCTCACATGTAATACGAACTAAAAAAAATCTGTATTTTTGATTACCTTTTTCCAAAACCAAATGTTCTCTTTAAAGTCATAAAAAATGATCTAGTGAGTCAATTTTCCTCTGGACAGCATACAGCAAAAACTTCTGTTTGACTTCTGCACATGATAAATACAAGTATGTCCATTCTGACGAAACTTGGGAATGAAGAGCTTCTCGGATTGCCCACTCTTGACCTGAACCCCTAAACCTTTGTATTTGCTGCCAGCCTTCTTTTCTTTACATTTCCCCTTCTTTCCTTGTATAGACAAACTGTAGACGTGAGACGTGAGTCTATGTTCTCTGGCCTGCCTGTTTTTGCCTCTCTGGAAGCATCAAGTTCTTCCAAGATGTCCTCTTGTAAACATCAGCGCTGCAAAGTTCTATTGTGATGAGTCAGGCGTTATTGCTGTCAGCCACAGCAGGGAATCAGCAAACACTCACACATTATCTTGTGTTTGCATGGTGCTTCCTGGATGCTGCTGTGAGCTTTTGTTTCTGTTGAAATATTGATATTTCTGTTTAGTTGCTGGGGAAAATTCTGTCCACGATTACACTGAGGATTGGCTTTGTGATTTATTTGAAAAAAACTCTGAGACTAAATTCAACATGTTTGTATTGCCTGGACAGTCTTGAAGTGTACATTGGCCATTATAATTTTTTAAGTTTGAGAAGAGTATTATTGGTTAAAACTAAAATGGCCAACAGATACTTGTTATGCAACACAAAATGTGTCCATGGCAGAAGAAAATAAGATATAAGCGCAGTAAGTTCTACGATAAAAATGATGTTTAATCTTTGCGGAACTCTGTAAGTTCACAGGTTACAGAGTCCTTTTTACTTTGCTCTTATTTTTTAACAGTACCTTTAGATTTCTTATTTTAAACTAAACAAAAAAACTGATATCTTTTGTGAAACGTTTTGATCAAAGAACAGGTTACCTAGCACACATCATTAATAAATGAGTAGGATTACAGCACACTGCCAAAAAAATAACCAGGAAATATAATAAAAATGTTATTATAATATTAGCAACATATTGGTCCCTTGACCTTCATCGGGTTAAAGAACCTGAAAAAAATAACGGAACCAAAATGTTTTCGTTTATAAATAATATTTAAATTTGAAAGGTTAAATAGTGTGCACAATTTTTTCTCTTTTGTTTATTATTAATTTATATTTTTTTCTATACAGCAGAGATCAGGATAACAATACATTTCAAAGTGTTATTAAAATAAATACATATGAAAGAAAACCAAAATGTCAAATATCAGTCAATAACAAAAAATCAAATCGAATATCATCACATGTGGTCGATCTACGAATGAAACAAAAAATTTAAATATAATAATAACTTCATTAATCACAGATCCACTTTTTTGTGAAAAGTTTTGATTTTTTTTTTCCTACCATTATTTAAAATTGTAAAAATGCCATTTGATGTGTCATTTTGTTATGGAATGCAATGAAAACAGACCAATAGCTTTATAGCACTATATTTAACTACAGTACACCCTGATTTTGTTCAATTTAAAGGTCATATTAAAATAGTTCTACAGTATGCAGAAAAAGACGGAAGGAATGAATAAACAGCCAGTAAACTGGCAAGATACAGAATCTATGAGGAAATCTAGTAACCCTAAATGTGCAAAGGTGAGACAGGGATTGTCTTTACTGTTAATGTCACGCATGCTTTCATATAAACAGTGATAAGCACACATTCAAGCAATTATATAAACACACACTTCAGTGCTGATATACAAACAGCTGATTAAGAGAAACTGCAGAAATATTAAATATGTCTAAACCCTAAGCCCTTCATCAAACAGTGAAAACGTGAAACAGTAACGGTTGCACTGATTTTGTAAACAGTTTATCTTCTTTGAGAATAAATCACGTTATAACAAATAGGGAGAATAATTTACCAATAACAAACCACTGATCTGCACATTTAGAATTTCTTATGAAGCAAGGTTTAAAAGTCAATTTAAGGATTTTTGAAAATCACATAAGTCATAAGGACTGATGAAATGTCTGTTGGGGAAATAACGAAATTTGGTGGGTCAATGCAGAAGCAAAAAGACATGCCTCACAAAGAGTGGTAACCATAGCAACAAGCATCCAAAGAAGAGTCTCACAGCTGAAAATAAGTAGTCTTAATGTGTATCATTAGAAGACAGCAGTGTATACCACTAATAAATAGTGAACATTTTAAAGGAAGGATTAAAATTACAATGTTAACCCAAGCTTTTGTTATATAAGAGGGAATCGTATTCACCCAAACATCATAAGTGTCAGAACTGAAAACGCCCTTTTTACTGAGATTACATCTGTTATTGACACCAGGCCCAGCAAATGGCAGGTTATGGAATGCACGTATCTATGACGACATTGATAGGATGAACACCACCTCCACAGAAAAATATCAACGACTACTTCTATAGCCCCACCCACTTGTTTGTGCATGACAGAACCAGTGGTGCGGAACTAGATAGAGCGAGCAAGCAATAAACAAACACGCAGTAAAAGATAAGATAAATATTGTACAATCCCTGGTTGTGTAAGAATACAGTCGCTGCATAACCTTCCTTCGGATTCCAAATTTAGCAATGCGTGTTTAAAGTTTATTTTTAAAGACATTCCAGCTCATGTGGGAAAAACATGGAGCGTTTGATCGTTTCATTTCTCTGAGGATTCCTTTGTAAACAAGGATGAGATCGACACTGAATCTATGGAGAGTTTAAAATTAAAAAGCAGTGCTGTGCCTTCAATATTATGATAAGCAATATAATGAGCACTATTCGCACGAGGTTAGTATTTCCTGGGGAGTTCTAGTCATTTGTATTAATTGCAGAGGTCTTTGATCTTAAGCCCGTGCGAATCGCCATCTCTGTGATTTGGTGAGCCCATATATAATTTTTCAAGGTTTTATACACCGTTTGCGAATAATGGAGGCTGCGTTTAAGTGTTTTGGTTTATTTAGAGTGCTGGGTGATATCCATAAGTCTCCCGTTTGCTAATTTATCATGGAAACTCTCGTAACATTTAAGACCCGCGATCACGGTGATCTTTTGTCCGGTTCGGGATCACTGGTCTCAAATGCTGAGAGGTACGGTTATATATCATTAAACGCAATACAAGTTTAGGCTATACAAACTATACACAAAGCCTTGCCATCACATCCAGGAAATAAATCCGTAAATTTGAGTAAAATCATCCCGTGCGAATGCGTCACAAGAAATACTGATGTGGGGAGGTCATTTACAATTCAAAATGTTTTTTTTAATAGCTTCACTGTGAAGAACCTATAAAGGAGTGCAGCTTTTAGGAATTGTTTTGTCTAGGAAAACATGAATTCACCTCAAATGACAGAGAAGAAAAGTAAAACAAAGCAAATGTAAAAAAAAGCAATTTTGCATCCAATAAGAACATTAGTAATCTTACTTTGTCCAATGTTACAATTCTTCTCAAATTTGATCATTTGGAAGCTGAAAAACTCCTTAGATCCATTAACCTTTTACCTTACTTTATTACAGCTTGTGTCATTACATATAGATATTTAGTAGAAAAAAAAGTTATTAACAATAGTCCAATATAAAAAGCCTGAGTGCTTAAGGTTCAAAATGATGTTCTGCCACTGTGTGATAAAACATCACCGTAAATAAAAGATGTACTATCACAAAGTTCCTACACACATGGGGATGAATATATTCAGGAAGTTAACAGAATTGCGAAAAAAAGAAAGAAAAAAAGTGCCGCTTCTAAAAGAGTGAGTAATAAGTGTGCGAGCGTTGTGGATGGCGCTTCTGTGGTCATTGATTTAAGCAGCCATCAGCAACACTACCAGCTGCATCCCGATAATTGAACAGAGCCGAGAAGCCATTCACATTCAAACCCATCTGAAGACGTTTGAGCAGATGCAGTTGGTTTCAACTGTGGAATTGAGTACACAGACATGACAGCAGGTGGTAATAGTGTGTTTAAAAAGATTCAGAGTTCTGTAACATGACAAACCGAGCTGCACGCTGCGGTTGTTCCTCACGTAAAAACGATTCAGTGTCAGAAAGGAGAGAACAAGCTTCTGTTCTCTGTCTCCTCTGGGGGATGGAACTGATACCATGGCAGTATAAGAGCACCTTATAGGCTTTAGGTGAATAGAACAGAGGTGTGAATAGCCTAAAAGCATCTAAAAATTACATATCAAAATTTGCTTTTTAGTTTTTCATCCGTTCAAGGTCTTTGTCTATAAAGATGCATCATTATATTGATTCTATCTTTATTTGTTAACTTCATATTGCAAAAAGTAATTGTTTTTTTTTGACAACCCTGACTTGACTAGACTAGACTAGAACAGAGCAGAAATCTTCGAGGACTTTTCCACTATCGCACCGAATCGT
The DNA here is from genome assembly GCF_015846415.1 of Triplophysa dalaica. Lineage (NCBI taxonomy): Eukaryota > Metazoa > Chordata > Actinopteri > Cypriniformes > Nemacheilidae > Triplophysa > Triplophysa dalaica. The sequence goes on from NC_079560.1 coordinate 10,384,313, forward strand.
TCTCGTTGCTTAATCGTTCCACTCCGTGCCGATCCATGCCAGACGGTACGTAAATGGTTTCATTTTCCACTGCAGGGCTGATAACGGAAAATTTTTGGACTGTAAATACAAACACATCACGCGCTTGCCTTGATAACACAAGATACTGAGCTGTAACGGCTCTCTGCGCATTCATTAGCACGATTCAGGACGGTTAGAGAACTGTGACGATAATTCCTAACTGAGAACAGTTCGTAATCGTGCGGTGTCGAACCAGGCTCACGTGGAAACATACAGTAACTGTAACCGTTTCAGACTGTGCGATTCGCATGATGGTGGAAAAACGCTTTTCTATTCTTTATATATTTTATATCATAGAACCAGGTATGTAGAAACATTTTAATAATTTTTTTGTCACAATAGCAAATCACAATGACACCCCCCCGGAAAACCTTTCTCAAGGGCACATTATTAATAGCCTTTATTCTGTTGCATCAGGTTTGAGCATCTATAACCACTTCAACAACTTTCATCTTATACCACTTAAAAGGCAAAGTACATAATACCAAGTCTAAATAGGATTAGGATCCTGCACCCCTCTATTCACAAGGTCAAGAGACGTGTAGGTCACATTTAAAAGACATTAACTTTACAAGTCGCACTCCCACCTGAGGCCATCGTAATCTATAACGCAGTATTGATCTGGATATAAATAAACCCTCTCTGGCAGACATTTACGTAAGCTGACATTTGTGTGGATCAGTGACAGTAGATCATAGGTCCTTCACAAAGGACATGAAAGCTAATGCAGTCATAGCCACATACAGACTCTTTCAGATTTTCACCTATTGGTAATTGACGGCGGAAAACGCACATCCTTTTCTTTAAATCGTCTATTAAAAACTTCATAGAGATTTTGCAAATTGCCCCTCAAGAACCCATTTAGGACTTAATTGAGGGCACGAACGATTTCCTCTCCCCTAACTGAAATTCAAAGCGCGCTTCTAATTCAGAGATGCTTTTCAAAGCCCAGGCGCAAAGAACGATTGACGGGTGTTTTATCTGCGCCGCTTGAGTCGTGTGACTAGAGCAGGCATTAATCATGCCTGTCAAGTCATAAATGCACGGTTAAAAACTGAATGAAATGTAAAATGCCTCATATGTTGAAATTCATACAGAACTGTGCAAAATATTTGAGGCCAAATATGAACGGACAAATTTTGCATTAAACCTATGGAATATAATCATTTTTATGATGTCCCATGACACTGACATGAAAAACCAAGTAATAAATTATTAAAAGTTATGAATATATATATGTGTGAATTTCAGCACAGGTCTTGTAGGTCTTTCCCAATGAGTGCTCACAAAAGCTCTCATACATATATATATATAGGGGGTGCAAAGGAAGAAATATATTGTCTTGAGATTAGGGTGCATTGTTAATTCCCCGGGGCATATAATGCCTGTTCTTAGCCCTTTCATTCAAATTTTAACTCATTTTCTAAGCTAGAGCATCTCTTTTTTTCTTGTGTCACAGGTCATGGTGTTCCGAGCGCTCTCTGTGTCCATAGGCTCAAAGTGTGCTTCATTCATTGGCTCATTAGGTAAAAGCCCCACCCTCTGGCTCCCACCAACGACAAGCCCAAACTCCTCTGTAATTAAATATCCCTGCTAATGACAGCTGACCGTCACCATGACAACACACAGAGGGGCTAATTATGGGCACGAACATCAGTTTAACTGGGGGACAGACTGGCAGATCCTTGGATTTGAGCTTAATGTACAGAGTGATACAATGCACTACGACTGTCGCAGGACACGCCAGTGCAACGGTAGTGGATTTTACTCAACCCCTCTGAATAAAACCATACATTAAAGCTCATAGCGGCCTCAGCTTGTGTTATACAGCTGAAGCAGTCAAACAGTGGGAGGAAGGGGATCTCACTTTCAATTGTTTCGCTGGGTGACAGAAGTGCAGGTGGTAATTTGAAACACTCACTCACAGGTGCAGTATGGAATCAAATGCAGAGATATTTCCCTCTATTCTGTATGGAAAGTACAGTGACTGATCCAGCTCTCACGCCCACTTCACAGAACATGACCTTTACAGAAAGGAACTTTTTTTTGCCCTTACATTATCTGTTACATGTCAATAGAGAATCATGTTTGTTTAAAAGTTTCAGGTGAGAGTTTGGGAGCAGAGTGTCTAAAAAATTCAGCGTCGATATTAAGAATGTTAAAGGTCCAGTGTATGACATTTAGCTACATCTGGCAGTGAGGTTGCGAATTGCTACTAATAGTTCACTACACCCCTCCCTTGTGAAGCACTACGGTGGCTGACACAGGACTTTTTCGGTTCTTTCCCGAAAGAGATAACAAAGTCCCGAAATGCGCTCTGTAGAGCAGTTTGTCCGTTAAGGGCTACTGTAGAAACATTCATGTTTTTTTTAAAGAATTTCATGTGAGGGGATAGATAGAATGTAGATAGATAGAAATATGTAGATAGAAATAACTCATTCTGAGGTAATAAAAACGTAAAAAAATTACACACTGCACTTTTAAGAGACATTGACACTAATATTTGTAATAATAATAACATCATACCAGTTTGGAACAACATACGATCTATTATTCCTAGGTGTAGTCCTTTAAAACCCATTTACCTCACATTTCCTCTTCGGTCTCTCGACCAACTATATTTTCTTAAACAGGGTGGAGAGGAACTGATAAAATGGTCACATACTGCAAATCAGCAATGCAAATGTGTCTTTATACAAGACAAATTTATTTTGAATGAATGTGTCAAGTCCTTACATTGGAAGAAGAGCATGAGAGCACAGCTATTCCAATAGATTGCACAGGTCTAATGGGGCAGGTCCACTTCAATAAATTCAATAATCTTACATGCAATCTAAAGTAAATCACATGGTTCACAATGTTGTTCTGAAGAAAGCAATTCTGAAGTAAAACAGCACTCATCTCCAGCCCTCATTTCCCAACACCGAGAACAGAGTGATTTGAATTGCTATCTGTGTAATCAGGGATCTCAAATGAGTCTGTGAACTGGCACTAGGTAAAAGGTTTGTGTCAGTCTGAGACAACAGAGGATAGGGATTTGAACTCTGTCAATCCTGTGAAACTGAATACAAAAAGAAGGCCCAGGGTATTTCATTTGATTTTATTATGAAATATTTCTGCGCAGTAATTAAAATAATTTTCATGAGTGAGTTTCATAAGTTTCATGGGGTGTGGAACGAAATTAAAGTTGGACCTCAGCTCTGTTTTTACTACAATGTAGTATAAGTGTTGTAACAAATTATAAAACAGTTGATCTCTCTAACTGTCCTACTACTGAAACTAACCACAGTTTTCTCACACAGGTTACATCCAGGTATACAGTTTGCTCCAAATCACTCTCAAAAATGTTTACTCATTCTGTTCCTCTGGTGGAATGAGCGGCCAGCCTTCACATGATCAGCTGAGACCACCACAATCTTCAACAAACTGAAAACACTCCTGTTCTGTATTCACATGACTAACCCCTAACTGTCTAGTCATTTTGTTTGTATAGAGTACATATATTTTTTTATCTTCTACGTTGTGCTTATAACATATGTTTACTGTTCTCTCATTTGTTAATCGCTTTTGATAAATGTGTTTATTAAATGATTCCCAAAGCAGTTTGTACCAATACCAAATTTCTCCACTGATACTGATAGCCGATTATGCAATCATTGAATTAATATTTCTTAACTTCCTGAATGTTATTAATTCTTATAATGACTATTGATTTTGAACATAAAACTGGTGATGTTTCTTAAAGTCCCCATGAACCGGAAGTTGAGATCGTTTTTACTTAAGTATTTTGAAGCATTTCCGAGTGAAAAAGAATTTGAATGAGGAAAAAAGTGGGCATGGCTTTCGTCTTTCTCTGTAATATGATTGGATGTATAAAAACAGCTGTTGCATTATAAAATGGAAGTGGCAGCAGAATGACAGTTGAAGGGGAGGAGTTAACGGATGCTCCGCCCAAGCCGTCTAACAGTCATTACAGGTTGGAATTACATTTTCAGATTTTAACTGAAGATTATAAGGAAACACAAATTTTAAAAAGAGAATGACCCACATTGATAATATATTCCCAATAAATGCTGCAACATTTCATGAAAAAAAGGATTTGTGATTTTTATTTCACTGGGACTTTAACATTTTCTATAGACAGAGAACAAATTCATTGCATTTTCCAGTCCTCTTTTGATTGACAGGATATATCAGCCCTGATCATTGGCTCTTTTTAAACAACCGCTACCGATTATTGTTCGATATTTGGTGGATGTCTATTATAGTCATTATTATAAAGTCATTATTTTTACGTATACGTATTCCATTGTAAACGTTGTATTTGATGTATGTGCACAGAATAGAGTTTGTTACAACAATCTACCATCTACAACACTTCTTCACCATATCCAAGGCTCTATATGGGCCTCTATGACAATTGTAAGATATGACTAAACAATGACATGCAAGTGAGACACCCCCATATCTCTCTCTCTCTTCCTCTCTCTCTCTCTCTCTCTCTCTCTCTCTCTCTGAATTTTGCACCATTAGTCACTTCTCAAGTGAAAAAAAGTACATTCATTTTAAAACAGTTGGGTAATAGGGTCACTGTATTCCTTTAAGAATTGAACAGAATGGGTGAGTTTGCACTTTGTCGACATTGTTTGTTTCTACTTTGACTTCTGTCCAAAATGGCCAGTGGTACTGTTTTCTATTCTATCAGAGCAGTGTGAAGACCAGCACTCCTGTGATGTTTTGATCCACCTCAGGGCCACATGCTGCCCTCACAGATCATCCATTCACCAGCAGCCTCCCTGGAAGGTGAGAGAAGGACACAAGCACTGCAACAACTTAAAAAATATTTCAGCATTGGAGTCAACTCGTGTGTCAGAACATTCAAAGCCACTCCTCTGAAAAACATACCCATGAAACCTGTTGGAACTACTCCTATATAGAAATACTCATTATGCCAGTCGTTTCTAGGAAACTAGAGCTTTTAGATTTGTTTCCATCCCCACTCAAGAAATCAAAATTAAAAGAGGATTTAAAGGCAACAAAGAGGAAGAGCTAAATCTAGTATCTGCCATAAAACAAAGGGTTTACGGAGTGTTCACATCCTAGAGATCATAAATTCATCCACAGAAAGCACCTCAGTGTCACGTGTGTATTAATACAGTGTGATGTGTTCATTAAACCTGCAAAATGTGTTTCAGGTTGAACGTATGCCTGACAGAAATACCTCATAGCACTGTAGAGTGGATTTCACGGCAGCTTTGGTACACATATATTTATACACTATTATCTACCCTAACTTAAACCAGCAAACAATATAGTGTACACTCATTGTTGAGGTATAATTGCCTGTTTTTAATCATGTTATGAGGCCCATAAAGAAATAAAACCAAGGAGTAGAATGACAAAATTACCACTGTGAAATGATATCAGGTTGAAGCACATATACCAGAGCATAAATTGGACAGGCATGATGGGACCACAGACCCCATAAGAGCAGAGAGACCCAGCAGGATGTATTCATTGGTCTTGAAATGTGTTAGTGAAGATGACGTACAGTTACTGCAGACCTGATGGAGGAGAGGAGTGAAACACATCCACTGTCATGGATTATTGCTGCTCCTCAGGGGTTGATGCCCTACACATGACCTGAGAACAATGAAGGAATCAGATATAGAGTAGTGGTGAAGTGGAAAGATCTATTGAGATGCTACGAATCTACAATCACAGTGTTGTTTCCCCAATAATTCTTCTGTTTGTTTAAAAATCCATTCTTTCATTTTCTTTTTATAGACCACTTTGCAAAATGTGAACACAGGTCCAGAAGCACGTCTGTATTGTTTGCTGTTTCTTAACCTCACCAGCTGTTATCTGTTTTAAAGCATATTTTAAACCTTGTTGCTGGCACAAGAAGTCAATCTATAAGCGTGACAACATAGCTGAAAAATGTGTTAATTTAATCGTCCATTGTGTAATTTTTTGGAGGATCTATTGACAGAATGCAATATAATATATATATGTCTTCAGATGTGTATAAAGACCTTACATAATGAAGCATTATGTTTTTATTATATTAGAATGAGCCATTTATATCTACATACACAGTCTGATTTAGTAGCCGTAAACAGACAAACTGCTTTACAGAGAGCTTTACGTAAATACCTAAATCTTCTGCAAAGAAGTGAAAACGTAACAACATCTTAGGCCTGTGTCCGCCACTGACCGGTGGAATGAGCAGTTGGTTGCAATTCACAACCTCACCACTAGATGCCGCAAAATTTCAAACACTGGCCCTTCAAATAAACTGCCATGAGGAACTTAAAACACTATAGAAAGGAAACATTATAACCAAGTTCCTCTCCTGAAAGAACAAGGAGAACTTGATGAACATCAGAAAGGAACAGGTAACAAAAGAAGACCTCAAAAATTTCACGGTTCAGATCATCTGACAGCTATAATGACCAGGCAGATATTTAGCTAGAGGAAAAAAAACACTTCCAATATAGGTTTTGTGTCTAATTGTCAAATTTTAATTCTGACATCGCTACTATTTTGTTGTGCTTGCAAGCGGCACGCAACCAAAGCAAAAAACGGTGACTCTGGGACATGTTATGCTGATTTAAGCAGCGTGGTGGCGCTTTGATAGCTTTTCTCTTGAGAGAGATAACAGAAAGTGAAACAAACAGCCTCTTAGGCACAACACAAACCTGACCGTGTGACATTTCACACTTTTGCAGCTGTCACTGGATATAAAGAGTGCAGAGAAAGAAATTTCGAGATCTTTTTAATAAAATGAATGTGAAATGAGGGATACTGAGAGCAGCATATTAAATCCTGAGACTCTAGGACTATGTTTCAATGCCAAGCTCCTTTATTTGACTCTGTTTAAGGGAAATTGATAATCACATTTAGTAACCATTCACCAGCAGACGGCTTCCCAGTGAAAGCCCAGTTAAAGGATACTAACACATTTCCATAATTTAGCAATATATCTATTATTTACAAAGTATTTAATATTTAAAAGCTTGGTCTGTCTAGGTTTTGTTTGAGATTTTAATGGTTTTCTTAAGTGCCCTTTTCCCATATTAATTCTGCCATACTTCCTTCCATTTATGAATATAAAGATTTGGCAGATGTTCAAAGGTTGCCGTTGGTCAAAGATGTCTGCGTTCATACGTTTTCTAAATACACTAAATAATTATTATTTTTTTATTTCCTCCAGCTTCCAAGCAATTCTAAACTTCATCAGTTGCCCTAGGCTTTGAAGACAGTTGTTTCCTGAGATCTTATCCTTTCTAAAGTTTTAAAGCCATCTCCAGAGGTTATCTCTAGCTAACCGGATAGCATTTTGTCCTAATCAAAAAAAAAGAGATATTTTTCTACGGGTACAGTCTCTACAGCAAGCATGCAGATGGCAAATTAAAAGAAACATTCGGATTGTTCCTCCTCTCATATTCAGATTTCAGTGGGAGCTCACAGTTCGGGAAGCGAGATCAAAATGGCTCCGCTTATCTATGCCTCTGAAAATATTTCCGAGCAGCAGCTTTCAGCATGACTCAGTTATTTCTCTGCAGTCCATTTATACCATAAAAGTTCGTCCTCTGAGAGCATGTTTGGAAGGAGAAAATCGGGGTGCACATTTGCAGCAGGCAAAGATGCTCAGAAAAGAATGCAAACACGCTGCATCAAATTAAAAAGAAAAACTTTCATGTCATCCATTTGCAAGGTAATGCAAAAGTAAATGATTTGGTTCATCATATTAAACTGGTTTGAAATATAATTGCTGATGTTCAACAACATTCCTTTCACAGTACAATATGTAATTACCGTTGACCCACTCGCCATCGATCACAGAGGAATGTTGATAAAAAATCTCTAGACTTCTTTCTGTAAACCTAGTGATTTAAGATTGTTATGATATATAAACAATAAACAAGATGAACGGCATTGCGTATTCTGCATTGAAAGTCAAACCTACAACTCAAATGACTCATTCAAATATTGTCTAAACAAAATTACCTCTACTTGTTAACTCTGCGTAAATCTATGAGAAATTGTCCTCTGCGTACCAACACAGCCATTTATTTTCCGTATCTTAATCACCAAATCAATATAATACCAAATTCATCTCGGAAAATATTATATGGTGTTGCACGCAAATACAGTGCACTGCAGAAGGCTTTGAACTGCAATGCACAACCAGATTAGCAGAGCATGTAAATAATTTACATAAATAAATGTTACAATATTGACAGGTCTTCTAGTTGTTATATTAATCACAGTACCAGGTTACAGTATGCAAATAGGATGGCAGGTTGGTGCTTGAAAATGGTTGTCAAAATGTTGTTGCTAGTGAGCGGAGAAAAATGAGGATCAATCCCTAGCTGAAGCAAACGTTATCCTAAAAAAGTTCCTAACAAACCAAGCAAGCAGTTTTATGCATGCATGACAGGAAGTTCTCGCTTACGTGACCATGTCAACAACATAAGCATACCATTACTCAAAATTTAACTGAATTGTTGGCCCGAAATAATAAAATAACAAAACATTAAAGCAAACAGATTGCATGTACTGTGTGCAGAAGGGTGTGAACACTTACTATCATTCAGAAATAATTAGCATATGCCACAATGTTTTTCCTGTAATAACAAATCATGTGAAGGTGAAGTTTAAAAGATGGACATGTGTACGTGGGTGACAGCCTTCATATTAATATACTATATCTGAATTAAAGAAGCACATCTGAAAGATGAAAAGGAAATGTGTTAACCCTGGATTAGTATTTTATGTCATATCTGCTGTGTTGTTGCTGTCCTGAAACTACAGACTTTGGCAGAGGCAAAACATATGTTCTCCTCAGAAGTGTATCAGAGCCCATCTGCAGGAGGCATGAAGGAGCATCTTTATTCAATGCGTGTGCTCTGTCTGTAGCCATAGCTGCAGGGCAAAACAAGCAAAAAAATATGAGTTTGACTACCAACTGTACCTTTACAAACGCTTGGTAAACATTAGCTTAATTAAAGCGTTCAGAAATATTTTAATCATTCAGGCACTGACTGCTTGCATGCAAAATTATAATCTTTGTTTTCTGTACAGAGAGTGTGGCTAACTGTCACACAGGAATTATCATTTAATTTCTGTTAAATTATACAAATGTTTTTTAGATCTGATGTAGGTCAACTAGATAATAAAGGCATAGCTTAACTGCAAGGCAAGGTTGAACTGTATAAAATATATTTTGGGGGAGTTATTACATTTTTACTGGGGGTTGTCACAGATTTTACTGAACATGATGCAATTTTCTACAGTTTACACATTTTAGTATTTAATAGCCGGAAGTGTGATATCTATACAGTCATGCCTTTCTAAAGAGTTAAAGGTCTGATGATTCTTATGATTATTGCAGAAGTTATACTATGTAATGAGAGCGAGCGATAGAAAGCAGATGGAGGAGAAAGTAATTCCTTTAACACGCCTAATAAACCCCTGTGATCCAGACCCTATATAAACAGATTATGTGAGCTCGATATATTACTATGTTCTACTCTCTGCTGTGAGGTTAATTCCTCCGTCACACATCGCAACAGGATTTCTGAGCAATCCCCCACCTGACCCAATGACATGCCGGTGCTTCTCTATCCAAATTTCTGTTTCCTACCAGTCTGCAATTCCACTGTAAATATAAACAAAATCTCTCTGACAGTGGTGCCTTCTAAAAAATGACAATACACATTCTGAGGGTATCCACTACAAATATCACCATGATGAACCATGAGCTGTTTACCATTAAAAGTATTCATATCGCGCCGCTGTCCTTCTGAAACCTTCATATTTTGTGATTTTTAGTTTTTGTCGTATGTTAATATTATTAATTATTCTTGGGTGGGTTTTGCAAATATCTAATCAAAAAAGTATTAAAAGGTCAGGTGCTAATATTTAATCATTTAAGTAGTACAGTGTTTTGCCATTTCCTGAAAAACAGTCAATTCTGACATTCGAGGATTCAGAAGGACAGCGACGACATGTATGTTCACATATAGTTTATGTTGAGTTATTCTAGTATGATTTAATAGTGTGCAGTTTGTTCTTTGTCTATAGACATCCAATAAAACCTATACAACGGCCATCTTTCTAACCATTAAACCTATGACCATTCCTGTGGTTTCTAGTGTTTTTTTAAGCAGGGTGTAATATATAGAAGTATTGTAATCACATACAGTATGTGAGTATTATTTTTGACATAAGTAAACAATGTTAGGCACTCAGGTTTCATGATACTAGTACTGACACTTCAACAAATATATGACAGAAAATGATGCCAACGTCATATTCTTACCAAGAGCATAACAACAACATCCCAACACTAAATGCATTTGTCCATAAAGAACATAAGAGGGCGTGACACTACGCAGTCAATCACCTTTTGCAGCCAATGGGAATAGTGACGTGTTCTCGCTCAGTTTCCACGGTTCGACACGGACAGAACTTAAGTTTACATTTACATTTACATTTAGTCATTTGGCAGACACTTTTATCCAAAGCGACTTACAGTCATGTTGTGGCCAATTAGACAAAAAACTGTATTAATAACAACAGATGCCTTTCAATGCTTGTCACATTCTCACATGTGGTGAGCACTGAGTAGCGATGGTTGGCACTTTTGAGAGTGATAGATGAGAAAAGGATGTCTGTAAAAATATTGCCTCTCATTCAAAATAACCACAAAATGTCCTTCCATTTGCTCGTAATCTGGAGGTCAGGCTCTAGTGACTATGGTAATTGGCTGCATATGATTTAGAACAGAGTGAAGCTGTGCAATTCACAAACCCCAATTTCACCACTTGTCCAATGTGGTCATAGGCTACATGAAAATCAACTCAATCAGCATTAAAAAGATAGACATAATTACATTTGAAATAGCATTCTATTTATTTAAAGGTTTAAATAAGTTGTTTTTGCGCGGTTTAAAGCTACAGTTTGTAAAATCCGCCGCTAGAGGGCGCTCCAAAACAAGTTAGCGGTTTGCTAGACACTACTTACGCATTTGTCCATGACAGTGTTAGCATGCGGTTTATACGTCAGTAAAGTTTTTTTTTACGCCAGTAAAGGTGTATACAAAAGGGTAACGCGGATATGACGCCATTGACGCGACTGCACAAATCCCGTGTCACCGTTTAATAGAATGGCGATTTTCTCAAGGTTTACGAGTAGTTGGAAACATTTGAGATATTGTAAGTACTCAGCTGAACAAAATATATATAAAACTATCCTAGTGGGTTTTGGGATATTTTATTGCAAAAATGTTACAAACTGCACCTTTAATGTTTACTTGTATTTGTATTGAAAAGACCAAACAAATAACACAAGTGAAAAACATTACTATTTAAATACAATCAAGCTAAATGGTTCACACAGTTACTTTTGAGGATATAAAAGGACTTAAGACTTCCGACCTCCAAAGGAAAAATTCAGTTGAATTTACAGAAAAGGCTGTGAGAAATCGCCTATCATGATATGAAGGCTATATTTCATACACCCACACTTCTTCCTGTCAGTTTTCCAAAGAAATGGCTTCTTTGTGAGATTAAAGTTCATTGTAAAAGTCATATGAAAAATGTGAAGCAGTAGGTGGCAAGACAGTGGCACACTGAAACTTTTGGATGATAGATTTTTGAGCGGCAGTTAAAGATCTCTTTTAGCAGTCACAGTTTCCCTTGTTTCCCCGTCTTCTCTCAAAGAGCCCTGATGCCATAACCAGTGATTATGCATATTGCACAAAAACACAGCTGAAAGGTACTGAGCGATGATGGGCTGTTGTGTTTCTTTATCACGGCCCCTCAGGGGCCTCCCAGAAAAGTGTGACACTGAGTCATCTTGATTTGATAATAACAGCCATAGATTCTTTATGAAGTGGGCGCCTTCATTGTGAGTCATACCTTTTGAATGCTTTTGTTTTCTTGCTCTTCAAGACAGATGGCCTTTTTCTGCCACGCTTCAAGTGATCCGTATTACAAATGAAAAACTGGAAAGCAAAGCACTCTGGACAATGAGATTACAGTATACATCCGACATAACAATTTAAACAACAATGAAATGTGTATTTTGTGGAAGTGTTAAGGTGATGGGGGTACCTGTGGTTGTTCAAACATATGTTTATGTTGTTGTGTAATGGAAATTGTGAGATAGAATGACTTCCACGGGAAGAAATGGATATTAGAATATCTCTCCTCGTATCACTGTCTCTCTTTAGTCCCCAAACACGTTTGCCAACAGACCATAAAGCTCTCATGGGGAACAAGGGTAAAGCTTGGTCTACAGAATAAAAACTCCAGGGACCTCGTGTTTAGGATGTTGCTACACCAAATCCCTGTGGGTATTTTCTGAGAACAGATGTTTTCGTGTCAGTGTATGTTTGAGCAATCACAGGACCTCTCATTAACTCTCCACAAAATATACGCTTTTCACATTGAGCACCATGTTTATCGCCTTTTTATTTCAGATTGTAAACTAATGTATGAAGATGATAACGTTTCTGTTTTAAGCTTCTGTTCTTGGTTTAAAAGCCACTAAAACAAAAGACTATTTTACTATTAGAGATTATTTAAATACATACAGCCACCAAAAAAACATCTTGTGCATCTTTGTGTTATCAGCATTTCTAGATGTATTGTGGCCATTCCAGTCCCGTGTCTGTTGAATTTCAGCTAAATCAAACCTCAGGAGTGACATAAATTCATCCAACAGCAAAGACTGACAGCATGACAAGACACATGAAAACCGGTATAACATGGTTATCACATATTTGTTTCTACTTTTCCTAAATACTTGTAGCAATACTGTTTTTTGCTTAAAAATGAATATGAATTTGTTTTCTTGGCAGTATTTGAGGTCTAAAAAATCCAATGCAAATAGAAACAATATTGTGGTCTTTAGATTAAAGAATGAAACACAATTTAGCAATGAGTGTAGTTCTTTTACTTTTATTATACTCCTTAGAGGGATTAAGTTTCAACAAGCAAACTCTACGGAGCTGCTATATAAGTCGGTAACACTTTAAATTACGGCCCGCAATGTACCGCAATTAAACAGGATTTACAGCAAGCACTTAACAATGAAGTACCTGTACAGGACATATCTGTAGGAAAAGGGGAACAATTTTTGAAGTTTGGGAAATAAGGAAAATTAAAAAAATATTTGTGAAAATCAAATCAAACTACTTGATTATAGTCTCAAAAGATCAACAATGATTTCACACATCAAAACTCATCAAATGAACTCATAAAAGCTTATTTGTGTCAACAATCCTAAAATCTGAACACATCATTTCCACTTATTTCATGTTCGCTATAATAATAAAATAAGAACCCCATACTAAATTAATTTCCTACAGTAACTAATTTATACATTGTGATAACAAAAATGTAGTGTGTTCACGTTAAGATTGTTGTATAGCATACTGCAGGTCATGCATACCACGTTATATTAAAAAAGTTACCATTTAGTTTTAAAATACGTACAGTATAAATATGTTTTTGCATTTCCGGACTTTATTCTTCTATTATTTCTTCTTTATTCCCCAAACTTTCCATGTTGTTCCATGTCACCTACAGATATGTACTGTCTGTAGACGTACATTATTGTTACAATTAGTTCTGTGAATTCTATTTAATTATGCGGTACATTGCGGATCTTAATCCAAAGCATTACCCAAAAGTCACCTCTTCTTTGACATTGGCGAATGTCGGAGATAGTTAGACAGGTGCACTGTACAGTGTTGTAATGGTGCTTTGCACTACAGCTATTATGTAAACCTCCTTCATGTCCAAGCGCATTTACGTAACCATGTGTAAGAGAATACACCCCCTGCGATGCTGGGGTTTTGATCTCAAAGCAGTCTGTAGCATGCAGTCTGCTTGTCTTTCTGCCGACACCCCATCTGCACACAGCGGCCCATTCAATGCCCTTACAAACACGTTCTGAGTTTGTCACACAAGAGTGCTTTTCCTGCACCTCTTCTCCATCTCTGCCTTTGTCCTCGCACATTTGCAGCCGTTTGCCTGTAACTTTGTCAGACCTGGGCGGCATGCACAATCCCTTTGTCATGACTTCCATTAGTACACAGTTGCCATGACAACCAGCTCTTATGAAAGCTCTCCACAGTTTCCAAGGATGGATGTTGTATTGGCTCTTTTGAGATTTAAACGAAGCTTTTTGGCACAGGCTGACTCACACGTCAGCGCTGCCCTAGATTAGTTTGAGCGGCTGAACGCATTGTGATTCACACCTGTTGGCTGCTTCAAACGGCCTGTTGGAGGAGTTTTGGCAGTACAAGGTTAAAAAGAGTTTCGAGTGAGATGCTGGTGACAAGGTAAAATATGCACCGTTTGTAGCTTGAAAAAGCTGTTTTTGTAATAGATTATGATAAAAAAAATCATAGAAAATGTGCCAGAACCTTTTCAGAGTTTTATCAAAGGCAAAGCAGGGGATTTTTTTATTCCTTCCTATGTGTATATCATCTATAAATGCTCTTTATTGATGTCAGGTGCACACGGTTTCCTTTCATGCCGACTTTATCCAATCCCATGAATCTTTTGTGGTTCTATGATGATGAGCGAGCGCCTTTAAAAACTCCCAAAATGCACTTGTAATCTATCCATAGCTGTTTCTCTAAAAAGGCCTTGAAACATATTCCTCACAAACAGCTTTGGGGTCTATGATATAAGCGTATAAGCGCTTGAGTAAGCAGAATTACATTTTTCTGTAAAGCAGTGGTCAAAATATGGACAGTAAATGTCAACCCGTCCAGCCATGACAAAATGAATGCATGAATTTCTACCCCAACTGAGATTTGAATCAGACATCATCCCATTGTAGGTGTGTAAGTGACTGCAGCTGGTCCAACAGAGCCACTGTTTCCTTTGTTAGTTCCTTTGTAAGATTATTTTTGCAAATGAAGCTGTTCTGTTTCTTCTCTGCTCTTACTGTCTGTTCTGAGTAGTGTATACATTGCTCACTTTTTAAGCAGCACTACGACCCTCTCAATGACGATTCTTGACGCTGTACGGATGAAGTAGTTGAGAGGTCCAGGGGTGGATGCATGTGAACCACATGTGGGAAGCAGACTATGAAAAATGTGACTTTGGCATCGCTCTGACAAGTGTGCTTGAAGGAGACTGAGAAGGAAACAGGGAAAACGGTGTATGGAAATTTTTCAGCAAATGTTAGATTTACACAAATCTGTCACTGTGGGCTTTTGTTTGGCTTTTCAAAGGTTATGAATAAACAGTCTCTTTTGTATTCTGCTCTTTAACTGTGACCGAAAGAGCATGTCGATATAATTCAATATGCTTGGACTGCAAACAAAAGAAAATTACAGTAATTGCAAGAATTGTTACATGTTCTGTAGTGATCAAGACATTATTAGACTTTATTAGATTAGACTTTTTTTCATTGATAAAGTTTAGTTCCAAGCGTTTTAAATTTATATTGTGAAAAGCTTAACAAACTTCAGTCCGTAATTACAAATCAACAAAGATGATACACAAAACCCACAAATAACGCAGTGGAATAATGGTCCATCTTTTTACCGTGATACCAACACTGTCTCCATCTACTGGTTTGCCGTGACTGTCTCACACTTTTCATCCTCCCCAAAGGATTTGGCTTCATGCTGTAATTTGGAGACTAAAGGCATGTATAACAAATTGTCCCTATTCCATAAATTATGTGTGAGATGGTGACGAGAATAAAACAACAGTTATGAAAAGAATATGACTTTTAAAATAGATATTTGTGTGTGTGTGCATTATGAATCATAAATAAAAAGGGTCACTGGAATAATTAAAATTTATAAACAAGAGACTTTAGCTTCAATCACATCCACATGTCCTAATGCATCATTTATATAAGGAAGTTATTTTTCTAGGTTCTGAAGTGTATTTACAACAAGAACAGATACATTTGCGTTTCCTAGACACGGGGTCCATCTGGTGGTGGGTATGTGTAGAAAGTGATGTTATAACGGTTGAGCTAATGAAATATTCTCAAAACAACCAGTAACCAGACCAATTTTTATGAACTGGAAACATTACAAATAGACAGCGATGCTAGAAGAGATTAATGTAATGAAGTATTCACAGACATCCTATGTGTCCAACCCAATATCCAACCCAAAGGTCTGTCCTAGAGAGCAGAAACAGCTGTATGGTACTTAAAGATCACTGGTCACTTCATCACCAGCTGTCTGGAGGCACCGTGTGGCTGGTGTCGGATGGCTCTGTGTATGTGACTCAGCAGCTGAGGCACAGAACACACCAGTCTGTGGTCTGAAGCAGTTGCCACATGTATGTACACACTAAGCCTCATGTTTGCCCACTTGTTCAAAAATATGTCAGCTGAGGCATCTCCTGAACTTCAGTCCGGATGAAATTTTAAAAAGTACAAAGTCATGTACCATCTGAGGATGTATTTCTAAAATGACCAACAAAAACTCTTTCTTCCTAAACACTAAAATAAATAAGCAATTAAAATAACTAATTAACATTACCTAAATGGACATTGAAATATTTAGGCTGTGTTTCCAAAACATGTACAGTCAGTCGGTCATTATGAAAAAATACGATTTTGGGGATTTTAATCAACACAATTCCAAGATACATCTTTATAGTGTATCTACTGTATATTGAATATTTCCGAACATTTGTTGTTTTTTGATATTTTATTTTAATCTACTGACATTCTCGGATGTCCCCTATGTGGTCACTCCCATCCACTCCTCAAATCTTTAACATAACTGCCTCTCATATTCCTAACGGAATAAAATCTGGTTCATCTCTCCGCCATGCAGGATCAGCAGATTTCCACTCCAAATCTGCCCCTCCCATTCAAAGTCATGAATATTTCATGTTCAGTGATTTAAAAAGGAAGACAAAGAAAGGGAGGTGGTTACAACTATTCAAATAGCCTTGGGAGAGAGCTGCGTGGCCCCTTCCTCAACACGTAAGACAGACCCTGCTGCTTCATCCAGCCTGACACAGACACTTTCCCAATCGGCTCTCGTGTCCATTTGGTTGATCACGGTAAGATCTCGCTTGTATACGCAGACGTTCTATTCGCATTTAGAGCTGAAAGATGGTGTTGCATCAGAAGAAGGAAAATTGTATCTGGAGATTTAAAAATTATAAATAAAGGGTAATTAAATAAAATGTATTTAAGAGACAAGACACAGAACAAAGACCTTGTCACGTCATTTATAGTCTCCAGACAGAGAAACGCTGGACAACAGTTGTTTTACTCTGTGATAATAAGAAGTAACATTAGCAAGGAGATTTTTTACAAATAGATTAAATTATGTCTTTTTCATTTTTAATGATATTCTAATGTATTTAGTTTCATTTGTGGTTTATCATATATGGATAAATATCTTAAAATGAATAGTAATCGGTTATTTTGTGTCTATAGTAGGCTATTAAAAACACCATGGCTGACAAACCCAACATGACTGAAATCACAACCTTTGATAAAACTAAACTTAAGAAGACAGACACCCAAGAGAAGAACCCTTTGCCAACAAAAGAAAGTAAGTATCTGGTCCGGAAACAACAGCAAAGAGTATCAATATGAAATGTTATCCAAAATGTATTGCTTTTTCTTTTGTCTTATCAATTTATCACAATAGTTTTCACTACAGAAATGGTCAGTTTCTGAAAACCTACTGCTTATGGAAAAAAGAAAATGTGCCTTGTGTTGTGTGTTAAAATTGATGATGGATATTCTAGAACACAACATCTTATTCCCTTAGTTTGCGAGAAACACACATGAATAGTGATCTGTAAAATGTTCAACTACTATAATAAGGTTAACTCAACACAAAATGTGTATTTTTCATGTAATCTTCTTTGTTGCACACTATGAAATGAATGTAGAGCATGTGTCCTTGCTGCATTTTAAGATTAAATTTGTGGTCAGGATATTTTATTCAGTTGACTGGATACTTTTGATGTTTTCACAGTCATGATAGTCTAACTCGTACAATTGCTAAGAATGTAAGTAATTTCTATGTGAATTTCTCTGCAGCTATTGAACAGGAGAGGCAGGGCGAGGCCACGCCATGAGTTATGTGTGTAAATGCACAGTCACAAAAGCAGTGAGTGACAGGAAAGGGGGCGAAAGGCTGAGATCAACAGACGTTGGGCACAAAGTACTGAACAGCAGTAGGCTACATGCATCAAATGTCATTGTTTTTGTAATTTTCTTTATATGTTTGAGAGTCGAAAATAAAGGACCATATTTTCCATTTGTATGTGCTTTCAGCTGCAAAGGCAGAAAAGTAATAAAATGATTCATGAAAGTGATGTGATGTGGTGTCTCAGTATATCAGGCCATGGACTGTTGGTACATTGGGGCTGTGGGTTAAATCTGATCTGAAATAAGTGTTATAATACTGTATCTGAGAAATATCAAGAACACAAAATTAGAGTTTTTAAGTACAAAAGTAGCTTACATCGTGTGTTTAAAACATAAACCCAACATCAGCGATTCTCTTTTAATCTCTTAAAAATCTCTTTAAGTCTTTTCACACTTCAAAAATTAGTAGTATTCAACTCATGGAACTTACATAAGCACATGCACCACTAGATGGCAGTATCGACTCTTGATTATGACTAAAAATCATGCAAACGATTTTACAACATATACTTTTACTTTATAAAAGGTTAATGGAAAAGATTCCCTTGTTACATTCTCACGTTGAGTTACATATGAATAGTGTAAAGGCTTCACACTTTGGAAGAAAACATGTTATCAACATATACAAATTATTATTATAAATAAAATAAATATATATATTTATATTTAGATAGTTCAAAACAATAAGTACAAATTCCCAAAACAATACAATACAAATATGCAATTTGCTAAAACATAAATGCTTGTTTAAAAAAAATCTGACTGCCTTTGGTGTCAAGATGTGATGTTGGTTATGTAAAGTTGTAAAGTTTCAGAGTTCGAAATGTGAGGGTCTCTAGATTAAGAATGAGAAGAATATGATATAAAAGAGACTTAAAGAAAACAACAGGTGTTTTTTGTGTGGCACATTATCACTGACATCACGTCAAACTACTGACCATTACACATAGGCGTAATCTGCGACATGTGCCCTTCCCTCCACCACTTTTAGGAAGAAATTACGAAATGCTTGCGGAAGGTGTGTACTTTTAGGGGTGCATTAACATCAAAAACGTGTGGAAAGCGCAGGATGCGCCGCTTTCTCACCATGTCCCGCTGCTCACACTCGTAAATTGCGGAAGACAAAGAGCCGCGACTTCAGTAAAGCCGCTTAAACAATGAACAAGTGACATTTTTAGTCATAGGAATAAACTGTTTTTAAGTGTAGCCTTGAACCACAAACTGCTATCAGGACTTTTCTGTGCTGGTCATTGGTCAGGGACAGAATGATGTGTACTACTTTGATGGCTTTCTGTTTACTCAGGTCTCATGGACAATGTGCCATTCTAAGAACTAGACACGATGTGCGGTAGGGCAAATTTTCTCGCTACGCTATCAAATATATGCTGTTAATGAAAACATGTTGGCAATTCCAGCGTTATGGATGTGACGTTTTGCATTATGAATGTGACATAAAAACGCGAATGTTTTTGTTACCCATATACTGAACCATTAGTTTATATAAACCCTTGTTTGTAGAGTTTAAACATCAGAAAAATATCAGTCTTTGTACGAATTGTCCATTTTAAAAAGGGAAATAACCATGCGTTATGAAGCAATTATACCCAACATGTGAGGAAGAGATTACTTTTTATAGAACCTAAAATAGTTACTTTAATTTTTCATGTGCCCATTTATTAGGCATATTTACAGTTATGGATGTGAAAACGCTGAAAATGTCACTCAACTGATGATGAAAGATCATGCACTATAAATGCTTTAAAAACTTGTAGACCTCACATGGGTATTTGAACCACCAAATATTGACATCTGTGCTATCAGTATAATAAAAACCTTTGGTAAAAACTAGATTTTTTCATTGCAAGGTTGACATTTTCACAGAATTGCCCATGTTTAAAAATGTGTGCTTTAGTGATCAGTGTGCGAAATGTGCCATGATCTCATAATCCATCCATAAACACAAGACATCCTGACTACATTTAATGACTTTTCTAGGGGGATATGAATTATTCTCCTTTTATCCAAAACTGGGTTATACACTGCTCGTCCAAAAAAAGTCACACACTAATAATTCTTGGACCGCCTTCAGCTTTGATTATGGCACGCATTCGCTGTGGCATAGTTTAGATAAGTTTTTGCAATGTTCAGAATGTCCATTTTTCCGAGAGTTGTCTCATGCTCCTTGAACAACGTTTCACAATTTGAGCCTTGATGAATCCTGGCAATGTCATCTTGGAATATACTCATGCCATAAGGGAAGAAAGATCCCATTGACGGAATAACCTGGTCATTCAGTATATTCAGTTGGTCAACTGACCTCATTCTTTGGGCACATAACGTTGTTGAACCTAGAGCTCCAATCCAATGATAGGCTCTTACCTATGTGCTTAGTTAAATCCAGGTGGTCATTTTCTTTTGGAAAGACAGTGTATGTGAAAATAATGAGAGCACCTTAAACACAAAGGAAAGACTCCTGTTATTAGAAACGCTCTGCCTACGTTGTAGTAACGTTTCAGGATGCCCAATAATCTGAACATGTTTCACAGAGTTTTCACAAATGTCTGCCACTTGGTTAAACTGCCCTGGTTCTCAGTAATTTTAGTCTCGAAACTTTGCACCAGGTGATGACAGGCAGGGGCTCTTTGATATGTTGTGAAATCCATGTTCATACTACAGGGAACATTTAAACACTAAATACCTTGAGTATAATACATTAGCTAGAAGAATAAACACTCAAAGAATCTAATTTAATTTTATTCAAAACCGTCATCACATCCAAAACATTTACAGCAATATGGAATATATATGACATAATTATTCTGGAATATATAGATGACACAATTGCCCCTCACATGGTTTGGATATTTGAAAGAAAGTGCCATTAGAAAATCAAATGGTCATATATGAACCTTAACAGTCACCTTCAGAAATGTCCCAAAAGTGAAAGGCACTAAATAGCAGCAGTTGAAATTGTCAAAGCAGCAAAGGCCACAATTTATAAAGTTTTAACCTAAATTTCAACCAAAATCAAAATACTCAATACTCCTCCCCACAACAGAGAACTTGATCTGAGCGTTTCATTATTAAAGATAAAGGAAAAAATCATAGAAGATACAACGAAGGAATCCACAGCAGGTGTGTTCTTTCCTCAGATCAGACCCTGATTCCACTGGTGGAAAAGCTGAAACAGTCCATTTTGCCACATGGACGTGGAGAAATCACATATCCATCACAAACTGGCTGTCATCAACTGAGGACGAAAGATGGAGGGGTTAGAAGGTTCAAAGCAAAGGAACTGTGAGCTCGCCCTTAAAAAATTCCTTTGAAGGCGTCACCTTCACACGTAGTACGGTACAAAATGTGGATATTCCCCTTATTATGGTATCACGCTTGCCAATCAACAAGGTGTTGTCAGATGTGTCTTTATTTGCTTTTCTCAGGACGTGGTTTCACTCACTCCCATGTGACCCTGAGCTAACATTTTTGTCAGCAGAGGTTATGATTGAGTCTAATGCAAGTTTCAGACTACATGATCTGAACCAGACAGGTGCTGTGGATATTTACAAACTAAAAGAGGTATCATGCGTTTTATCTGCGTGTCATAGTAAATATTTTCACATAAATATCCACTCCAGTAGGAAACATAGTTCATGGATTCAGATCCTGACAGGGCATGAATTCACACCTCAAGCTATTTGCAATAAACAACAGAAATTAACATGTTTTGCAAAAATTATTTGCAACGCAAAAGAAAATGAATTGGTTAATAGCAAGCTTGGACATGTTTCTCAACATATGCTTGAGGCGTCGATTTGGAATAGAATACGGTTAACACGTGCTAGCATTGTAAACACATCACTGGGTCACGTTAGAGGAGGGTTGGCTTGAATAAATACAGCGCACTTCTCAATGCGGAAGGGAGATAAAAAACAGCATAAGAGATATAAGGTCACAGGTTCATACCAGGGACATCTTTGTTGTCATCATCTTGCTCTGCTGGGTGCACTGAGGCAATAGTGACCCCTGGGATATGGGGGAGGCAGCAGGGTGGGGTGCGTGCAATTGGCGAGTTTCGAAATTCCAGGAGAAACTTTCGGTCATAGATTATCCGAGTCCCTGTATGAAAAAAAGAGATGTTAGCTCTAGAGGATGATTTTTAAATGTGTGGCTGCTGCTCAGCATTCTGTACAATGCAAATAATAAAGAATGCATGTCTGCTGTGCAGTTGAACTTGTATTAGGATAACTTAAAAAGCACTAGTGGTATTGCCTCCTTAAAACAGATAATTTCATGGCCATCATGGTCGGTTGTGCCTTTATTACAAGTATCTTAAGATACGTTTCTGCTTAAAACTGTGCTTTTGTAATTTATTTACAAAAACATACAAAGGCTGATATTGACAGATGATGTTGGTTTGAACGACTTTTCTACAGTAAAGAGAGGAGCTCCACACACGACATTCACAACACGCACGTGTCATGTATGTAATAAACTCATAATCAACGATGTTTATAATGCGATTTTAAACCAGAAGAGTTCATCTTACCACCGGGAGTTGTTGAAAACAAAGTTCCGCCTGGAGTCTGATTGTAGATCTCTGGCAGCTGAGACCAGGTCTTCTCAACTACAGATCGGCTTGGAATCGGACATGTCGATGAAGCTTCGCAGCTGGCTGACATGATTTCTGCTGAAAGTGAAGGTAAAGTTAACCACACTAAAGTCCTGTTGATGTTATGATTATCGTGAGCGATCTGCTGCGGCACTGAAAGTTTGAGCGCTGTTAATGCTCGGGGCGGAGACTTCTCACGTGCTTTAATAAAATCAAACCAATCACAAGGACGAATCTAGTCCCTTGCTAGGGTTGACAAGTGTTTACTTTGTGATATGCACTTTTTGATCTACCTGCAGGAGTTCTTCGGAGAACGTCAGTGTGACACGTGGTATGACGACGATACAAAACAAGTGCGATGAGGTGATATGGCAAAAAAACAGGCTTGTTCGCCTTGATGAGGCGCCGGAAGATCGGATTACCGTGAGAGCGATTCGAAAAACCATAGAAAGTTTGGTTTCGTTTCGCACTCGCGGTACTCCGATCTCATCCGCCTGTCCGATCTTCCAGCGCCGCATCAAGTCGAATAAGCTGTTCTGAAGTGTTTTTATAAATATGCGATGGATAATTAATTCATTATTTAATACAAAATTAATTAACCTTTTTTACCAAAATGTCAAATAAATTCAGTAAAGGATCATTAAATTAGATGTAAATACAGACATTAAATAGACGTCTACCAGATGTATGTGTACTATCAGTACTATCAGAGTACTATGTGTACTATTACCACACTGTTACAGGTTACATTTACAGTTATGCATTTGGCAGACGCTTTTATTCAAAGTGACTTGCATTGCATTATCTTCTGCAATCCCCTGGGATTGAACCCACAACCTTGCATTGTTAACGTAATGCTCTTACCACTGAGCTACAGGAAATCAGGTTGTCAAAGTCCCAGTGAAATAAAAAATGACAATGGATATTTTTTCATTAGATATTGCAGCATTTATTGTAAATAGTTTATCAATGTGGGCCATTCTCTTTTTAAAAATGGTGTGCCCTCATTATCTCCCGTTGAAATCCACTTCCGTCCTGTGGTGACTATTCATCTTAAATGACGTTGTGAGGGGTTTGGGCGGAGCATCCATCAACTCCTCCCCTTCAACTGTAAATCTGCTGCCAATTCCATTCCAAAATGCATCGGCTGTTTTTATACATCCAATCAAATCGCAGAGGAAGTAGAAAGCCACGCCCACTACTTATACAATTCAAAATTCCGTATTTTGACGCATTTCCGAGTGTAACAGAAGTAAAAACGATCACAACTTCCGGTTCAATGGGACTTTAACCTGCATTACTGTTGTAATGGTATGTGCTTTGTACTGTAATGGGTCATTGGTGAATGACACAAGGAGGCGTGGCTTTAGAGTGCTCTAAAACAAGAGGGACTTATTACTCTTTTAACACTAGCTGATAATGCTAGCCCTTATGAAAATATCTTTAATGTGTTGTATTTATCTTAAATGTGACAATTGTAAATGTGTCAGCTTGCTGTAAATATTTTTGTTGCCATCTCACACAGTTTGTGATGTAAAGCCTTGTCCAAGTTGACATTCGGTCACCAGTATAAGATGTTCACTTCGTGGGTCAGAGAAATGTTCACACACCAGGTACATTTCCAACTTTTTATTGAATATTAAGGTAAATATTTCACATTAATACAGGCTACATAAAGTGGAGCCACTATACGACATGAAATTTACTCTCATTTTAACCCTTTTTTCAGTATGTAAACAATTATACAGGTATTTACCACTCTAAAAGGTCTGATTTCATTCTTTATGCAATCATCTATGTCTTGGCCAAGTATAAATAGCGCACTGTCCTACTAAGCCCTGCCGACCAAGAACACTTTTACGTGGGGCTTAAATGTCAAAATGGCTATACTACTCAGAATGTATCCTGTTGAACAGGCAATCGATTTGTTCATAGACGGTGGTAAACACGTTAAATCCCACACTGGATTCTGTCTTTTTAGTTAGGCACGTCAAAGGTGTCCATTTCTCGAATTTCATAACTGGTTTAACATTTTTTGGGGGGACACATCTAGGTTAATACCACGTCTCAGTAATTAGGTAATTATCTTGTTCTTTAAACGTGTTTCTTGTTACTGCTCCTAGGCGTCTCGATCATGGTTTAGTTGACATGGTTCAGATGCACATTTCCCACATGTGGGGCCCAAGTACCAGGCCATACCTGAAACAACAAGGATTCAAGGAAAGAGTTAGAGAAGTGAAGAAGGGAGAGGACTTCTATTACAGTCCGTTTCACTTTCAATATAGAGGAACAGAGGCAAATAACAATTACCTGTTGTGGGTCTGAACTCTCACCAGAGTTGGGAACAACCTTCAGGATGGGATTCCAGGCAGGGTCAGAGGTGTGAAGACCGTTGTATACATGGCCACCAGGAGCCTCCCCCATCTGAGGGTGAGGTGGAATCATAGCACCACCGTACATCGGCAGGCCCTAAGATCCACAAGACAAACAAAAAAGATGCAGTCAACAAAAAGTTTTTTCTAGAAAGGTCTTCAGATCAAGCACAAAGTACAGGTAAAAAAGTGTAATTAATAATGAATTGAAGTGCAAAAGCTTGTCACTGTAGAAGGTGTACCTTAAAGTCCATAAAGTTGGTAGGTAGAGGTTGGTGGTAAGTGTTAGAAGGAGCGACAATCCCAGTGTCATCCCGTTCCATAGCCTGGTGTTGAGAGAAGGCTGAAGGCTCCTGCATCTGCATCACCGGCCCTCCCATCAGGGGCTGAGACCAGCCTGACATCGTCTCTGTGACCACAAGAAATGTTCATTTATTCAACTGTCTGCTTCCATGGTGAAAAGCAGGCAAAGATAAGATAAGTTATCGATGAATCGTTTTTTAAAATGCAGTCGATTCAATATCAGTTCTCAAAAGCTGTGATTCAAATTTTCTTTCATATTTCCGAAAGCACTGAACATTCATTAACGTGAATGTTATGGCTTCTACTATTCACTAGATGTCACTTTTCTTTTTACAACGGCTGGATGTTACCACAGGGAGCATATGGTTCGTTCCTTGCTTAATTAACATGGTGTGTCTCGAATTTCACATAAAAGGCAGCGGTTCATATGACTGCAGCCCCTCTTTACAGCTAATTTTTTTAAATTTTGTTGTTATACTGTATCTTAAATGTAAAATAACCTCTTCTATTTCAATATACCCAAGTGTGTTTAAAGTTTAATATACAGGTTTGTGGCTCTTCATTAATTTTTTTATTTCACCATTGTAATATGATCTTTATTGATTTGTTTTTAGAAATATCTATAATTTGTAATAAATCTATAGCCATGGACTTGAATCGAGAGCTTGGGAAATCGGAATCTAATCGGAACATCAGAATTGATTCCCAGCCCAATTTAGAACTTCACCTGACTTTGTTAATCTTTTCAAACATGCAGAACATTAATTGTCTATGTCAGCTGCAAACTCACCTGAGGCACTGCCCACACCAAAAGACCAAATGCCACCCTGTCCCACTGGTGGGGTGTAGCTGTTTGGCAGCATGGTGTGGTTGATGGAGCCGGTTTGCCGGATACGGGCCAGACGCTCTGTTCCGATCGGCGGGGGCACTTTCCGATCCTGCTGGTTGGAGCTACTTGGTTTTGACTGTGTCATAGCAGGAGTCACTGTAGATGTGCAAAGAGGTGAAGATGCCCCGGAAGACGCAGAGGGCACTGGAGATTCACCTAAACGTGCCACAACAATTGAAACGAATTAAAATTAATTCCATCCTATTCCATCAGTTACGAGTTTTAATCTTTCAGAAAATGAATGATCTGTGTGATGCATTTTCATTACAATTTATTTTCATACATGAAGTGGAGGAATTCCAGGGATGGGGAGAGAAGTGCTGGCGGCTGAAGGAGTGTGTACCCACAGGAGCCGGACTCTGCAGAAAGACAGGGCTGGCAGACATGCTTGTGGTAAAGTTGGTGAGTGGAGCAGACGAGGACATGGAATTGCATGTGGGGTCCATCGGATGCATTCCTGTAATATAACAAAAAAGCTTTAAAAAAAAAGTATCCGACTACAAATCACAAAACAAAGCAAAGTATTCAGCAAGTGCTTATGTTGCAAAGGCTGCCCTCACCAATGGGGCTTGGGACCACTCTTTGTGAGGAGCAACGATACCCGGGAGCTTTTGAGCCATCCGGAGGAGGCATCCCACTTTCCATTTGCCCCATTCCAGCTATGTAAGCGGTATTTGGGGCACTGTAGGGCTGCTCAGATGGGGTACGTGTCGGCAGATGACAGGCCCCCCAAACCTGATTGTTACCCATCTGGTTGTTGTTGAAGATGCTGAAGGGACTGAAAAGAGCTGCAGGTCCAAAGTTGTGTGGCAATTGCGCTTTTCCGCCATGCAGGTGCATTTGAGAGCCATTGATCATGCCCATGTTGGTGGACATTGGATGAGACTGAGGAGGCATGCCTGCCTGGGCCAGGGTAGACTGAGACTGTTGTTGTTGCTGCTGTTTGGGAGGCTCCTGCGAAGCTCCTGGTGGCACAAACACAGACTGCTGATCCGGCAGACCCCCTGGAGGCATGGGGTAGAAGGGTGTCGGTGGCTGCATGCGCGGGGACACACCAGGCACGGCAGGGGTGTAATGAGGTAAGGTGCTGCTGGTGTTAGTGACCGTGCTGCTGCAGGTGGGAAGAGGCAGGCGTGTGACGTGGTGAGATGAGCCTGGCTGAGATGAAGATGATGAAGAACTGTGTTCTGTGGTGGAGGGAAAGTGTGACGGAAGCTGTTGTCGGCTCTCTGACTGTGCAGGCATCATCGATGGGCCTGACGGAGAGGACGTGAAGTGCGGGGGAGCTGAGGGGCTGGGGCCGTCAGATGCAGATCCCGCACTGGAGAGAGCAAGCTCTGTGACGGGCTTCTCTTTAGCAGGGGTGCTGAGGCTAGCCGGCTCTGACTTGGGTTGGGAAGGATGCTGTGTGGGCAGAGCAATGGGCGGCGGCGGAGTCGTTGGGGTGGTTTGAATGCAGCTGATGGGAGACGGAGCAACTTGCACAGATGCAGTGGTGCTGCCAGTCGTGGCCATGGGCACTCCAGCCCCAGACTTTGGCTCTGTGGAGAAGAGCTGCTTCCTGACTGAGGAAGGCGTGGGGGTGTTGGTAGGTGCAGTACTCGTGGGAGAAGTGGTGGAGCCAGTGGCAGCCAGGGCACTGGATGTAGGAGGAGAGGGGTGCTCAGGGTGGGCCGGACCAGAGATGGCAGGACGCGAAGCAGAGTTGCCACTGTGTTTTGGGGAGCTGTTAGCGCTACCAGGGCTCACAGGACGCACGGGAAATGGACCCCATGTGTTGGGAGATGACGGGAAAGTGCCGCCGAACTGTGCCATAGGCAAACGAGGGTGACGGATATGATGCATAGTCGCTAGAAGGGCCAGCTGAGGATGAGCGTAAGCGAGCGGCAAAGATACGAAGGGAGGCCTGACACCCGGTGCCATGCTTTTGCCCAACTTGCCAGCCTGCTGAGACGTAGAGTTGGAGGAGGATGGGAACGAAACACCTGAGGAGGGCACCACAGATGGCAAGCCTTTTGAACTAGCTGCTGTAGTGCTGGTTGCCCCAGTGGAGGTTGTGTAGGTGGAGCTGATTTTGGTGTTGGTGCCAGGTGGCCGAATGTGGTTACGAGGTATCAGGTCCTCCAGCTCTTTGGCAGGATCCTGAATTAGCGCGTTGATAAGTTGTACAGCATGCCGTGTGGACTCTGTGCCTCCTCTGCAAACATAAGTAGAAAAACACATACTCATTACTCTGGAAGAGTTCTGGTAGGGTGGAAATAGTTGTTAATGCTTTGAGACCTGTCAGGCTTACCTGATAGTGATCATTCTCTCTCCGTTTTTGTCCTTCTGTTTGTCCACATCGATGTGTGCGCCTGTTACGTCTTGGATGGCTGTGATGTTGCAGCCGCCCCGACCCATTATCCGAGACACCACCGAAGCAGGGACTGAGAGTTTCTTAGATCTACAGAAATTGAGAAAATAAAAGGTTGTGTAATATTGGGATAAAATGTGAGTATTAGGGCTTGCACGATTAACCGCAATTTCCATTCAAATCGTGATTAAATCGAAGTGGCTATCACGCTTGTGAAATCACCAAGTCTGCAAATATGTTTTATGCGCAGCTTGTTTGTAAAGCATGGCTCTGTGATTTGTCGGAAATGCTGATCATTCTGAAAACACTGCACATGTAATTCGCTTATGTCTCAGCAAATCTTAATGCTAGATTGTAAGGTTTATCACATTGCTAAGAAGTTTTGAGCCTTACCTCCGAACTACCTCCTTCCATCCCTCTTCTCTTTTCTGGCCCCTCTTAGGGCTAGTGAGGTTCATTTTAATGTTGGGTGAGTTGACGGGTAGTGAAATGGTCTTAAACGATGAGGGCAAGGAACTGGAAGTCAAGTCACTTTGGATCTCATGAGATCTGCAATGAGAACAGTGTAACATTAATTTGACACATAGACATATATGCAGTATGTGGTACCCTGATATCTCAAAATTTGTAAGCTGTTAGCAACTATCACAAACTAATCTCAAAGTCTACATGCTAATTGGTGCACGGATATGCCTTTTTTCCACTGCAGTAAGTAACTTTGACTTCAATTTCACAATAAGCTTTAATGCAACAACAAGTGGAAGTATATCAGCTCTTACTTGTGCTGCGGTTTGGAGATGGACACTGTGACCTTCTCCTCACGATAGCTATGCAGCGATGGCCCCTGTCTCTTCTCTGCTGGAGTCTGGAAATGGCCAGAGCCTGCAGGGACTGGGAGGGGGAAGGAGGAAGAGGAGGATGAATAGGGCGGGTCGGTGAGCTCTTGACTCTTACTGCCATTGCTGCTTTCACTGTTGCAGTCAGTGCTGTCTAGGTTATCGGAGTCGCTGGTGCCGCCAGGTGCCCCGCCCCCTCTAGGTTCGCCATGGATCTTGTTTTTGTCTGCTTTCTGCTGCGCCAGGGACACCTGCGGGTCTTGGAGGATAATGGGCTCACAGGGAGAATCCTTGGTCTTATTCTTTTTGTTCTTGCGACTGGTGTTCGGCGTGGTGGGCACGTTCGCCCGCTTTTTGCCAAACGCGTTTGTGAAGGTTGGGGAAGTGGCGGAGATTCCAATGGTCGTGGTGGTGGTAGCGCTTGGGGGCTCAATTGGAACCTCCAGCTCTGCAAAAAAGCAAATAATTAACAAGATGCTACTGGGGCTCTGAAGAATTAAAATACAAACAAAAATGACAAATCTACACTACACAAAAAATGCTAACAAAACTTTATATTAGAAGTAGAGAATTTCTATCTAACATCAGAGCATTAACCTATTAGTGTTCCTCACCTTCAGAAGAGTCCTCCTTCAGATCCTGCAGCTCAGAGTAAATCTCTTTCACTTTTGCCTCTTCTTCTGCCATCTTCCTCTTCTGCTCTTCCTTCTTTTTCTTGCGCTTCTCCTTTCTCTTCTCCCGTTTTGCAGCCAAG
Source organism: Triplophysa dalaica (assembly GCF_015846415.1). Lineage (NCBI taxonomy): Eukaryota > Metazoa > Chordata > Actinopteri > Cypriniformes > Nemacheilidae > Triplophysa > Triplophysa dalaica. The sequence continues at coordinate 10,414,669 of NC_079560.1, forward strand.
GCCTGCTTCTTACTTTCTTCACGAGACTGGAATCACAGTTTAACAACTAAGTTCTGCTGCATGCTGTGACTAAAAAAAATCAATCATCTGTTTGCACCGATGGTTCCTATTCATATGATGTAAAACTAACCTTTTCCAGATCAAGCTCCTCTAGCAGAATGCTGGCGTTCTTGTTTGCCTCAGCGGCCTGCTGATCTTTGGCTTTGACGATGGTCTCCATGCACTGATGACACTTCTTCAGTAGTTCCTGGACATTGGAATGTAAATATTTCAATCAAAGACTCATCTTGAGTCATGGAAATGTTCTTCTTAGAATATGCCTTTTATCATGACAAGGCCAGTTTTCTTTGGTACCTTATCCGCAATGGTTGCAATGTATCTCATGCACTCAATGTCAGATGGGAACTGGTTGACTTCCTTTACTAGGTACTGCACCACTTTAACATGACCCTAAAAAAAGAAAAAATAAGGAACACAATTGAATATAATGTTTTGGGGACAATCTATAGAGTCTGTATAAAGAGTTTAAATAAAAATACACAATTTAAATAACAGGGTTTACAATTCTGCAGTAACCAGCATCACAGATTCTGCATAACCCAGATAAGCCAAAAAAACCTATTAACCCTCAGCATTCCAAAGTTAAACTGCTTACCTTGCGGAACGCTGCCATGAGGGGGGTGATCTTGCGATTGTCGGCTGCGTCAACATCAGCTCCAGCCTGCACCAACAGCTGAACTACATCAAAGTGGCCTCCGTTAGCAGCCAGCCACAAAGGTGTGTTCCCCTTCTTATTCCGCACATCAATGTGAGCCCCTCTATATAAATAAAGTGGCGGGATAAGCATGATTAGCACAGTACTAAAGATGTCACCTTCTGTCCTGTATTCTACACCATGTGCAAGTCTTACAGACGTACCTGCTGATGAGAAGCTCACAGAACTTGTAGTGGCCCTTGTCTGCAGCTATGGTGAGTGCGGTGTCACGAGAGGAAGGAACCGGAGGGGCATTGACATCCGCCCCTTTATCTAACAGCACACGGCCCACTTCGGCATAACCACCAGACGCAGCCTCCATGAGAGGAGTGAGACCCGTCTGGTATGAAGCAAGGTTGCATATTACAATCTACGTTTATATTTGGATATAACAAGTGTAATGACATGTGGACAACTGGTGTGAGCCGACCTTGGCGCGATGTTCCACGTTGGCCTTCCGGTCCAGCAGCAGGCTGACAACCTCTGCTCGTCCCTGAAAGCATGCCAAGGTCAGTGCTGTGTTGCGATTGGTCTCTATCTGAGCGTTGATGTCTGATCCCATGTCCAGCAACAGTTTCACGGCAGGCACATGGCCGTTCATGGCTGCCAACATGAGTGGAGAAATGCCCAGCTTACTGCCAGTCCTAAAAGAGTAAGAAGAGTACATATAGTGGCCAAAGACAGATCATTCATAAAACAATAACAGTGACTCAGACTATGGGCATTAGGCCATTTTAGACTAGATGTTCTGACCTGGAGTTGATCTCGGCACCGGCGTTGAGGAGGATCTTGATGATGTTGACGTAGCCCCCTGAGGCCGCCAGGCTGAGGGGGGTGTAGTCAGACACATTACGGTGCTCCTTATTAGCCCCGCGGAGCAACAATAGCTCCACCACCTGCAATGAAGTAGAGAGAAATTAACCTATAAAACAAGAGCTCGGTCTCTCTCAATGAGCATCTTAACTGGTGTATTACAAAACATCCCAAATCCAAAACAAACACAGAGCATCGCACATGTAGCTTATATCTAAACTTACGAGACCGAGATCATTTGTTTTACCTCTTGTCTGCCACCCGAGCAGGCGAGGGACAGAGGGGTGTCTTTGGTTCTCTCAGACTGAGCTTCGATGTCCCCTCCTTTGTCCAGAAGGATCTCCACCACGCCGACGTGACCCGCTGTGGCAGCCAGGATCAGGGGAGTAAACCCTGTGGGCAGACACACGACGACACTCAACATCTCTGTAATTATGTGAGACCGGTTTGAATATAAAAATGAGCCACTTACCCTTCTTGTCCCGGTGCTCGATGTTGGCCCCACGTGCAATGAGAACTGAGACGAGCTCTTCGTGGCCACCTGCACAGGCCAGCGTCAGCGCCGTGTCGTGATTACTCTCCGTCTATGACAGGATGAATATGACGGTTACTATCAGTAATTACAAAACAAGAGTGCTTATGTCTTAAATTTTTGTTCTTTACTTATTTCATTTACACTAGACTATAATTTCACATGATTGTCTACTTTTGTATATTTTCCATTTTTCTAGATTTCTTTCCTTCATCTTTAAATAACATTATTTAGGTCATTTTTATTTTCATTTAATATCTCTTTACGTTTAATAAATGACTGAAATTTCAAGGCAAATATCAATCCTATTCCCCCATGTAAATATAATCAGTGGGTGACATGTTGATGAAGTGAGACCAGATGTTGAATCAAAGCAGTGATGTGTTTGTGTGATACATGCAGCAGAGAAGAGTTTTACATGTGCGTCAATGTCCACGGAAGGGTACAGCGGGAGCATGGAGGATGGGGAGACTGTGTTGATGGGCATCTGTGCGGAGGGCTGAGGAGAGGGTGAAGTTGTAGTGTTTACCACAGGCACTCTGCTGTTCACAGCTGCAAAGACAGATGAAGTTAGAAGGCGTTCAAACACATGATGTATTCTTTTTTCAAAATCACTATATCTGCAAATAGTGACAAAAATAATTCCATAGAAAGTGTAACATTTAGCAGACGCTTTTATCCAAAGCGACTTATTGAAAGTTCAGGGAGCAATAAGCGATATGTCATACAGGAGCAATAACGTGGGTTCCGTAAATTGGCTTAAAAATCCAGTTTCTTTTTTGTTTTAATATTTATATCGAAATGGTGAGTGGGGCATATTAAATTACTCTTAGACTTTAGTGTACCCAGAGCCATATGCCAGGATCTAGTACCTACCATTGCTATTGGTGTAAGAGAAGATACTTTTTCTTGAGCCCATCTTTTGGCTTAAACATTTATACAATAACATGTTGTGCATGTACATGTGCAATATAAACTTTTGATAATGTTGTCAATTTTTAGGTGTAAACTAACATTTAGGTAGTACACCAGTATGCAGGCAAGCTACAATTTTAGTTTAGATTTTAAGTGGTTTTTACTTAAGTGGTGTTGCATTTGTAATGAATGACATACCAAAAGGAAGCTCACCAGCCATTATGTCATCAAGTGTGTCTGTGAGCGTCTGTGCGGGCGTGGCCACCATGAGTCCGTCGGGTGCCTGTGCGAGAAGCCCCGGTCCCAACCCCGTTAGCTGCGGGCCAAGCAACACCCTCTGCAGGTCTGGGCTGCTGCTTTCCGAGTACTCCGCGTTGCTGAAGTCTGTGGACTGCTGCGTGGCCAAAGGCTGGATGGGAACGAAGCTTGTTTGACTCTGGAGGCCTTGGTTCTGAGGAGGTGGAGGTGGCGGAGGTTGCGTCCCCTCTCTGTAGAGAATAGTATCCACCTGTGGCAGCTTGGGTAAGTCGACGTCCTCTTCATACACATCCTCGTCTTCCTCCTCGCCATCGTCTTCCTCATTGGTGGAGGTGGGCATGTGTTCGTCCTTGCTGCAGTCAGTCTCGTTGTCAACGTCAGAGCCCAGCTGTGTGGCCTGCAGGGGCAGGGGGGTGCCGGGCATCTCCGCCCCTGCCGCCTGGCCTAGCTCTTCCTTGTGCCCCTTGGTCTCCATGTACTCTTTGGTGAACTGTTGCTGCGTCTTCAGCTGCAGCTGCCGCTCGACCTTCTGCAGCTCCTTCAGGATCTTCTTTTTCTTCTGCACCTGCTCCTCGCGACTCTTCTTCAGCTCCTCGATCTTGTCTTTGGTGAGCGGCTCTCCCTGGATGAGCTCAAGCGACTGCAGCTGGGCCTTTTCGATGGCGCTGATGCGTTGGCCAAGCTCGTTCAGCTTGCCCTCAGTCTCCTCGACGATGCACTCCAGAGGCTGGTAGGGATGAAACGGCGGCAGCAGGTCAGCGTCTAAGCCACCTGATGCCACAGAGGTGCTCTGAATGGAGCTCAGCCTCTGCTTTGACGCACCTTAGAGAAGACATAAAAACAGTGTGGACTTTGATGCATAGTGTAAAATCAAGCAATAGTCAAACATGACTTTCTGCAATGACCTGTGTGAAAAAATTTTTTTGGGACCAAGGCAAACTAACCTTTGCTTGTGACGGGTGGGGGTGATGGTATCGTGGAGGGCACTCTGTCTGGCTCCTGGGGTGGCACCACCATAGCCAATGCTTGGAATGGGACTCGAGGGGCCTGCACATGTAAAAAAAATGTATTTAATAAGACCCTACTTGTGTTAAATATACATTGCATAAAAAGGAACTAAAGGTATTTAGTAGTATTGCTAAAACAGCCGCACAGTCAGCTTACCTGAGAAGTGTCATGAGAGGGTGGTGTGAGCTGGGACAGGTCTGGGGCAGGGACTGACAGAATGTTGTTTGGATAGTCTAGCAGGTAGGACACCACATTAGTGTGACCACCTTTAGCAGCTTCAATCAGCATCGTGGAGCCATCCTATGAGATATGAAACTTATTAACAAAAAGTGCATTTGACTATGAAACCAAGCAATTGTTATTTGAGTGATTTGTGACACTCTGTAAGGAGGATCAACGCTTACCTTCAGTCTGTGGGTTGGGTCTGCTCCATGGGCCAAAAGCAGCTCGACGACAGCCAGGTGCCCTCCCGCACAAGCCAGAGAGACCACTGTGTGATCATTGTTGGCTGTGGCTCTATTGACATTAGCACCTGCAAACATGAAACACACGAAAGACGGTTGGTTGATTTCTTTAATAAAAAATGTACAGTTATGTACAAATCATCACAACTTGCCTTTGCTTATGAGAAACTGCACAGTACACAGGTGGCCTGCTCTGGCTGCTTTCATCAGTGGAGTCCTGCCCCCTTCCGATTCATGTTCCTTTAAACCAAAAAGAGCGGTCAGCTCCAAACTTACTGTATGATGTAAAAGTAAAAGTTTTAAACTAAAAGCAATCGTGGTATTCTATTAATTTCAATATAAAAGATCATGTACAAACCAGGTCAGCTCCTGTCTGTAGCAGCACATCAGCGACATCGGTGTGTCCGTTCTCACAAGCATATGTAAGAGCTGTGTCCCCCGTAGCTGTAGTGGCGTGAACGTTAGCCCCTGAAAAGAGAGAAAAGGAAGGAAGTGTATGAGCATCTTTATGAATTACAGAAAACCTGATAAACTCAAAGACTAAAAAGGTGTGATGTCATTTGAAACATTGTTTGGCAGAGGTTCAAACAAGATTAGCATTTTTAAACATCTGGTAATTGTTTAGACTTTAAAAGCCTCACCTGCAGCCAACAAGTATTTGACCAGCTCCAGATGCCCCTCCTGCGCAGCCTCCATGAGCGGGGTAGAGCAACCCAGCTCAATGTCCGCCCCAGCTTTGATGAGAAAATCTGCAACCTCAAGGAAGCCGCCGCAGCACGCCAGAGTCAGTGCAGTCTCCTGCGTTTCCTCTGTCTGCGCATTAATATTTGCACCTAGAAACAAACAAGCAATATAGCGTCGTATCTTTCATAAGAAATTCTGAGAAGAGTTGAAATATTTTGAATTAAAAACAACTGAAAGCATCTGTGGCAAGCAGTCAAATAACAAAACTTTCAACCTAACAAACAGCTTGTTTAGTATTCAACCTGTAAACTTGTGTTCCAGTTGGATTGCTTGCTATGCTTCAATTGTATATTACATTCAGTTTTAGTAACTGAAAATCAATACACGTATTTTTTGCCATTTTCTGTGACGTTTGGTGACTGAAGGGACCCCGGTACCTTGTGCCAAGAGCAGTGCGACCATCTCTTCATGACCCTCCCGAGCAGCCTCCATCAGCGGAGTGTAGCCCTCATCATTCACCTCCTCCAGGTTGGCTCCCCTCTCGATCAGCAGTGCTGCCAGCTCCACGTGGCCCCCGCAGGCAGCTAGCGTCAGTGGCGACTCGAATGAGTCAGCGGGCATGTTTACCTGCGCCCCACTATCCAACAGTAGCCGTGCCACCTCTACGTGCCCATCCTACACAAAACACATCCAGAAGAGTTACAATTAAGAACATATGGAAGTAAAAGATCTGCACTATTACTGTGTTTATAACTTGGTTTCCTAAAAGAGAATCTGTCACAAGTATCTTTCGCACTTGGCACACTGCCATTTCAATTCTAGTTCAAGAAAAGCCAGGATTCCAGTACTTGAATTTACGCTCGCTTACAGAGGAATTTTAATTACCATGCAGGCCTCCATAAGAGCGGTGTGCATCTCGTCTGTCTTGTGCTCCTGGTCGGCTCCCGCTTCTAAAAGAAACCTGACCATGTCTAAGTGCCCTGAAGAATGGAGACAAAATTTAGTGAGCACCATCCCAAAATCTACAAAAACCTACACTACCAAACTGATCGATTGATTTAAAGGAGGACAAACTGTTACACGGGCCTCACCTTTATAGCAGGCGAGTGTGAGCGCGCTCTCTTTAAACTCGTTGGAGTGTGTATTGATTCCAGCACCGTACTCCAGGAGCACGCGAGCGACCTCCACGTGGCCTGCGCTGGCAGCCTCCATCAGAGGAGTGTGACCGTTCTCGTTGTGATCTTCAATGTTGGCACCCTCCTTCAGCAGCACATTTACAACATCCAGGAAGCCTCCCGCACATGCATACGTCAGCGCTGTGTTACCTGAGACCAAGGGAAAGGAAGCGAATATTCATATTTTTTTAACTAATTAATTAACTTTATTTAACAGAGCATACAGATTCCTTCAGTCGCTGCCGTTATGCCCTGCATGTACAGGTATGATGCTGTACCTGTTGAGGACTGTGCGTTAACGTCTGCTCCGTGCACCAGGAGCAGTTTGACGATGTCTACGTAACCGCCGCTTGCAGCAGCCATGAGTGGCGTGATGTCTCCCTTGATTCCTCTGTCCTCCACATTAGCGTGCATGGCCAGCAAGACCTAAAAACGTTAACCAGTTAACAAAAAGACATTGCATTAAACAATTTTAGGAAATGAATAAATTTTGACTGACAAATCTAAATTTGGACCATTGAATACTCCTAAACAGTGACAATGTTATTCTTTAACAAAAATATACACTTAAAAACAAAAAGAACAATTGACTAATACATTTTGTGACTTCTACTACACTTTTTTTAGCCCAGTTGATCAGGTTAATGACAATATTCTGGGGGTCCCAAGATGGATCCAGGGGGGGCTCAAATAGCTTGAGAACCCCTGTATTAAACCACTGGAGTCATTTGGATTACTTTATGCCAATTTTGATGGACAAAATATTTTGGGATCTATATGCATAGTGGCAGGTCTATTTTTGACTTCAGTAACAGGTTTTGTGCTCAGGAGAGTTTTCATTTTCTTGTGAGCTACTGCTTAAAAGAACGCTAGACTTATCCAACCATGGAACATTTTAGGCAAATGTAAAATCTGTGATGTTTTCATGTTCATAGAAACCTTTAAAAAAAAATTTGACGTGGTTATGCCTTTGGCATTAAGTTATTTGGCAACTGACAAACCACAAGTGTGAGTGTGCGAGTTTGTACACGGTACCTGAGCGAGCTCATAGTATCCAGCAGAGCAGGCCAGACACAGCAGGCTCTCACCCTCCTCTGTGTGTTCGTTGACGCTGCGTCCCTCGTCTAACAGCTTCCGCACGGCGTTGACGTCGCCGTCCGAGCAGGCCTCAGCCAGGCTACGGCTAAAAATAACCAGACTGCTACAATTACTGCGACTGTACAGGCGAAGCTAAGCTAACTGCTCTAATTGAAGGCCCAAGATCTGTACAGCTGCTTGTGTTTAATTCCAAATAATACAGGCTCTTACAAAACTTACACAGTAGTGAACATTTAACAGAATCACTAAGCTCTTTCCCTAGAAATTCTTGCAGGTCCATTATGACTGTTGCATCATGGAGTTGGACAAAAACGAGAAATCAAGCGTGCGTGAGAAAAGATGCCTACTTGTCGGCCTGACTGGCGTTGAGTGTGTTTTCTGCCCTCATGCGGGTGAGGGCGGCGGCGGCCTCGTCTAGCGCGCAGCTCACCGACGACGTCAGGCGGCGCAGCACCTCTGGATCTGCAAAGGCTTTGCCATCAGCAGTGGAGAGTTTACCAATGCCTGCCGTGTCCAGCCCCACACCAGTAACACACACCATTCAGCAAGAACATGGTTAGTACAGGCCCAACACACAAGAAATACAAACGTTTGTTAGATAAACTGAAACCATGCACCTTCGGTAAGATCTTAACTTCAAATTTTAACATGGTTATGATTGGCTAAACAAGAGATGCACCGATTTAAGACATGGCATCAGATTGGTACTAGCTAGATGTGATGAAAATTTAATTATTTACTTAATGAAAAAGGATTCAGCTAGATGTACATACTGTTAATTAAACATGAGATCAGTGTAACAGGCTCTGTTTTGGCCAATATTCTAATAAAAGTAGAATCGGTGCATCCCAAGACATCATACAATTTAAACACAATCATGTTGAATGAGTAAAGAAAGTCCCAATAAATAATGAAATGATCACACCAACACAAGGGTTTGTTGTCTTTATAAATGTCTGTGTGCTGTGCAACCAATCAATTCAAATCTGGTTGTTGTTGTTCTCAATTCCACCTATTTTGATTTTATCTACCCTCTTAAACCCTTCTGTAATGCCAGAGGATATTTAACAACCTGCTCCTTTCTTTAACCAGGAAATGTTTTGCTTTTGTATGACAGGCTGATGCAAAACAGAGAATGCACGTGACAGAGTAACCCACGCCGCGTTGAGCTGCTTTGTCACAATAATGCATTGCAGGTGGAATGAAAACATGTCATACCGTGTGTACACAAATGATCCTTACAAGGTACAATCAGACGGTCGGTTGACTTGTGTGATAGGCGCACATTTCAGTGCAAGAAACACACACAATGCAAAACACACAGACATGAATGTGACAATTTAACACATAAAATCCACAAGGTTTGCATCGATGGAGAAATGAAATTGCGATTCAGCTACATATGAAGACACGCATACAGAATGCAACACGCGCACACATACAAGTGTACTAAAGGGCAGTGCTGAGTCATGAGTGAGGTTGCTGCTGCTGTATGGAAATCCATTGTTGCCACTAATCTCCCTATTGGTTCATCTGTGAGATAACTATTCGCTCATGAGCCAGGGCAGTCTAGTGCAGAGAAGCAGGCCCAACACGCTGGGCCTCACCCCAACCAAAATTTACACACACAACAGACAACAAAATATAGAACCACCAGTTTATTGTAACAGAGTAATGAAATATGGTGGTCAATTTAATATACGCATCTACACAGGATTATTTTTCAGTGACATAACAAATAAACATTTCCTCATCATTTACTCGCCCTCTTGTCATTTCAAACCTGTATAACGTAACAAAAGATATTTTGAAGGAAGTTGGTAACCGAACAGGGCACCAATTACTGCTGTTATAGGACACAAAGCCACTGCAAGAGAATGGGGGGTCAGTTAACATCATTCTTCAAAATATCTACTTTGTGTTCTGCAGAAGAAAGAAAGTCATACAGGTTTGAAACTACCTATAGGGTGAGTAAATGCATGGATGTACATTTCACATGTAAATTTAAAATATTGTAGATGAGCCTGCAGATTGAGTATTTTAGTTCACCCAAAAATTTTAATTTGGTAGTTATTTGCTCACCCTCACGTTTTGTAATTTCGATGTTCTGTTGAACACAAAGAACCAAACAGTTTAGGGCACTGCTGAATTTCACATTAGGGGAAAACTGATAGTCAATATATATATATAGTTTATAGTTACTTATACAAGGTGTATCTGACATGAATAAAACACGCTGTCAAATAACAGGATGATTTTTCCCGCTTCCATTAACAACACGTGTATTTTTATGAACTATAAATGTATTGTTTTGCTGGGACTTTTGTGAATGTAAATGTCTGAAAGCTATAAGCTGTAAGATAAATAAACAATACACGTGCTTGAAAACACTGCATAGTTGTGATCTGTGTCAAGTGTGGAGTCTCCTCCGCAACAGCTAAAGCAGTTTTGAATTTAGCAGTTGATCAAGTGATGCGCAAAGCATCATCATGATCATACGCTTCAGAGATGACCCCTAGACTGATAAGACCGGTGTGATTTCACGCGTAAAAGGGTTAAAAAAGCAGTTGTCTTTTAAAATAAAACCAAGTCAGTTGTATAGTGTACCTATCACACATATCTACGTTTAACTTCAAATTTTTCAGAGACCTCATGTGGCCCATTGTCTGGGCCGTACAATGCCCAAGTCTGGGTTAGAGTATGGTGCTTGCGAAGCCAAGGTCATGGGTTCGATCCAAGGGGATTGCCCATACAATTGTTAAATATAATACAATGCAAGTTGCTTTGGATAAAAGCGTCTGCCAAATGCATAAATGTAAATGTAACATTGTCAGAATCACATATTTTGCTTCTTTTTGTTTTCAATTTTGAGCGGTGGCCATTTTTCTTTTTTTGACACTGACCTTTAACCTACCTAAGCCCTTTCTGCCGTGCTGTTTATCAATAACATTTCTGCAATCGTATGCAACGGAAGCTCATGCTGAGCTGTACTTCTCAAGCACAAACAAAGGTATTAAAGGTTTTAATGATCTGTATTAAGCCCTTACACCAGGTATGCAGGTATTTCTGTCTCTCAACTCTGCCAACTCATTCACTTTTGTAACTGTTGGCAAATCATGGAAGGTGATCTTTACATACTGTAAACATGGACTTTTTAACCCAGAGTGCAAGTTATAACTTGTTTAGTCATAATACATGCCACATGTAAGAGAAACAGATTAACAGTGTGTTGACATGCACAGTCTTACTCCAATTATGCTTATTTAGCTGATAACAAGTAAGGTCATGTAAACACGTAAAACGGTTTTCTTTTATCGGGGAAAGCTCATTAATGGCGCAAGTAAAACCCACTCAGCAAGTCCATTACTCAGATTTTGCCCTCCATGTAAACGCCCTACCGGTTTTCTCTCAGTTTTGTTTATGTGCGCTTGTTTGACGACGCAATTGTAAAAGTCCTAAACGGACGTAATAGTCAAATAATGCATAAAAGTCCGCTCTAGAATCATGTTGATGTAGAAACGTTAAAATGAAAAACTATTGATGCATATACAGGTACTGTGGGCATGAGAAGAGATATAAAAATACAGCTTCGGACCGTTTTCCTGCTGCATTTTTAATTACTAAACAGACTATCGACAGGGACGTCACTGCACGCGAGAAACCTGGCAACTCTCAAACTTCCATGTAAACGCTGTTTAATGCGTAGCCGGTTTATTACTATGTACTATATGTACCATTTATTACACATGAAAACAAGTTTCTTTTTAAGCTGATTTTTGATAGATATCCGTTTCTTTTCTGTATGTAAATCCACTCAGTGTTGCCACAATGGGTTATATGCTGGGTTGCGAGTAGACACATACGCAGAGTTATTGACAAACAAAATAGAACATTATTTTCCTTGAAACTAACTAGTCACATGACGTTTCTTGAGCTTCTCAGACAGACGTTTTTTTAACTTTGATAATAATCCATGTGTGTAGGGTTCACAGAATGACTAGAAAGAAGTGGGGGCATAATTATAACCCACAAAACCAGTTTAATGCAATTATGGTATATAAAAAAAATTGCTTAACAACCCAAATTCAACCGAAATCATCATAATAAAAATCCTACTTTTTTAAAAGAACACAAGGATGACTTTTTTGTCATATTAGGGGTGGCATTTACAGAGCAAAATAATTTATAATGAATTTTGTACTCTACTCTACTCGAAACGAAAACAATATAAATTCTAGGGCTGCAAGAACTAAACGATAAAATCGATAATAATCGATAATGAAATTCGTTGTCAACGAATTTCATAATCGATTAGTTGGTCTGTGACGTCACTTCCGAGCTGCAGAGTTATTAATCAAGCGCGTCTTCATCCCTTTTAAAATGAGTGTTTTAGATGAGTCTCTCCGTGCAGCATGAGCTGCGCAGTTTTAAAGTCAGACGTGTTTTGCATGAATCTCTTCAACCTGCGTAGTTTTAAAGTTTGAAGGGGAGAGGTGTTTTACACAACAAAATTAAAGATTATATTAGTGAAACCCAATTTGTGGCGTTTGCAATATACAAAGCACATAATAGGCTAAATACCCTGATTTGGTGGTTTATTTAGTTTAGGTTGGAAGTAACAAAGTACATTTACTTGAGTACTGTACTTCGTACACTTTTGAGTATTTGTACTCAATTATTACTTTTTCGGTGTACTTTTAACTCTACTTCACTACATTCGAATGACAAATATCTCACTTTTCATGGCACAAAAAAATATATTTCCCTGGCCGACCCTCACCTCGCTCCGACATTTGGGAGAGACTATTGTCAGTTGCTTCTTATATGACACACCTTAATTAGCTCACCAGGTGTGTTAATTATGGAGACATTTACAACATTAAGGGAGGAGGCTAATGAGTTTAGTTCTGTATACTTTTCCGATATATAATTTACTTATTATAAGCAAAAGATGTTATTTTTCACATTTTTACAGATTAATCGACTCATCAAAAAAAAAAATGTTGATCAGTTGAACACCAAACACATTATTTTTGATAAGCACTCCTGTTTCCCCGGGGTCATTCGCGAAGCCCCTCCTGTCCCTGTTGGTCCAGTCACGACGGCATTCGGGAGAGAGAACCGCATTGCGTTTTTACAAACCATACACACAGTTTTCTGAAGTGAAGATACTCAAGACAACCTCATCGCCAAATTATTATTACACAGGACAATCCCGTCGCAGGTTTACAAGCCACATACATTGCTTTCTAATAGTGAACGGACAAACGTGTCACAGTGAGATTTTATCTACTTTTAAGTTGCCACAGGTCCCTGGGGTCTTAAAAAATATAGGTACTGACAATGTCTTTATTTGCAGCTTTGCCTCGTTCAGTGTGGAAGATTATTGAAGATTACTAAAAAAAATTATTGCTTTTTTTCTCCCGTGAGGCAGGGAAACTTGTTCTGTGTTGGTCAGTGCAGCCAACAACACAACAGTTCGTAAGCATGGCTACTTTTGCATGGTGTGGGAACTTCACAAATGCAAAAACAAAAATGGCGACGGCGCAATGGGTGGACACGTTCAGTACAAGGGGCGGAAATATTATAATAAGAACGACTTTTTACATCATTAAGAGAGCGATTTCTGAGGCGCTCGTTTTCTCACAGACTTGTATAGATAGGCTCACATAAAGAAAAGTTAATGACTTGTCTTTTTTCACATTTTCTGAGTTGGCAGATGCATAAAAGACCCGATTCTAGCATTTAAACATGGAAAAAGTAAGTTTTTCATGAAATCATCCCTTTAAAAGCTGCCACATGCTTCAGGGTCTATAAACTTAGTCTCCATCCTGCTGACTGTTTACTGCTTGCTACTCTCCAACGTACATCTCAACTCCGGCAACCAAGACCCGCTACATTTTAATTCTGATTGGCTAGAAATGTTTGTTGGGTTGAGAGTGATATGAAATGTATAACTAAGACCAGTTTAACTATTCGTTCCGAAACATAAAATGCATCAACCTAGATCACCTCATGACCAGCACGGACCTTTTATTTCTCAATATCAAACACATCAAGTTCTAAACAGCAGCATGCAGTGACACAGTATAGATCATCCAGCTTGATTTAAGCACAACAATGTCGCCTGCAAAACATACCTGCCGCTTCTAGTAACGCCTCGAGTCGGGCCTGTGTTTCTGGGTCTACTGTTCTGAGGTCAGCTCCGTCTGCAGCGCTGGATAAGAGCAGCTCTGAAGCCGTCTTTAGTACGGGGTTATCCAGATCCTCCTGGTCAAGAATAAATGATTCCACCTATATGGAAAGAGATATTGTCAGCGACTGTTTGTTCATGTTATTAAACAAACAAGAAACAGGAACAGATGGGAAAGTCTTACAGTGTTGCACACTTTCCCGTTAATTAACTATGGTTGTCACAACATACAGGTATTGACGATAACCGTGATTTTAACTTACTGTGACTACTGATATTCTGCTAATATTACACAAATGATATCATCATTAATAAAATAGCACCATCATACTCCAATTTAGTAGGTACTGGTTTTACAACGATTACAAAAAATCTTAAGAGCTACAATTTACATCGGATACAATTGTTCTCCATACCTATATGTGATAGCTTACTCAAAAATTAAAATTCTGTCATCATTTACCCTCTTGTCATTTCAAACACAAAGAAGATATTTTGAAGAAAGTTGGTAACGAACAGTGGCGGCACCCATTCACTTCTACTGTATGGACACAAAACCAAAGGCAATAGGTACTATCGCTGTTCTTTTGTGTTCTGCAGAATAAAAAAAGTCAGAGGTTTGAAATGACAGAAGCAGTGTTCCTCCTACCCTTACCTTACGCCCCCCCCAATAGAACCCCCCACACCCCTTGAAGGTCCAGTTAATTTTATTTTCCAGATAGCGTCAGATCACAAGATAAGTCATTTAAGGTTACCTTTCCTTCAAACATGTCTATTCCTTGTTCATTTATTAAACAAACTAAAAATCATCGTGTTGTTAATCTTATTTACACAGGGGCATGTCATTTCCGTTTCTACATGGTCACGTGTTTTACAATTCTCCTCTGCTCTCCGCCCCCGTGTGCACACATACACAGGTAAGCACACTCCCACATTCAGACAGAGAGTGCGTGTCGGAAAATGTCGCGTCAACGACCTGAAAAGCAGATACAAATATTTGCGGTTTTAAACGCTCCCAGGGTGGTGAAAAAGGCAACATTCTTTCTGCAGGTCCGAGTCGAAGTACAGAAAAGATGCACGCCCTGTCCGACAAGCAGCAAAAGTTCAGTCACCACCAGATGACAGGTTTTCACCCAGCTTGACTTCGTTCAATCCGCCTTGCGACACTTTATTTCTGTAGTTTAAATTGAAAAGCACGCCTACATAACTGAGCTGTACACATCATGCACACTCAAGGACATTTATGTTGATTATATTTTGCCGATATCTTCACCAAACACGCTTATTTAACCCTATCCGCTCTGTGAGTGATGCTTCTCCCACGTCGCATATGAAGACCTTCAGGCACCTAGAGCAGGTAAATAAATGGACACTTTTACTGTAACGCTTAAGCAAACGAAAATGCAGCAGTAGCCTAATAAAAGTATATTTAGCGGTCAGTCAGATTACTGTTTGCTATAATATATAAAATAATAATAAAGTATGGTACGGACCTCCGCCGCTAAGTAAATACAGAGACCCCAGTCATTTAAAATGTGATGTGTTGATCTCAAAGCCAATAACAGAGTTAATTCATTTCTGAAGACCGTATTGGCCGATAAATGGTCATTTTAATAGTTATCTGTATCGGCTGATAATAAAAATTAGGGCTGGGCCGATAAACGATATCATATGGAATCGCGATAGAATTTATGTCGAAAACGAGGATAAGCTATTTGCATTTTGACTCGAAATGGTTTCATCTTACAATCTAACAGACAGCAGAAATACATGCAACGACAGCCAGTCAGCGTGCAGCTTTAAGCATGCGCGTCAATGTACAAAGTCCATTTCATACAGCACTTGGCAAAGAAAACTTGACTGGAAGCGGAAACGAAATTTAAACAAACCCTGAGTTGTCATCACGCAGTTTATCAAGTCTTATTTTCCATCGCAATCGCCGGTTAAACAAAACAAACTTGAGGCGCAATTGCAAGCAAGTTATTTTGAAACTCAAGTACAAACATTTTTATATCCATCATTAAAATGTCTGCTAACATGAGCTGGTTAATATGAAACAAACCAGCGCAGCCCTGTACAGATTAGACATTTAATGAAGTGAGTTTGATCGCACATTAGAAGATCGAACCTTGTATGTAAGATGCTTGCATGATTAAATAAATGTACTACAGTTTATGCAAGATGTCTTTTTGAAAGACTATGGTTCATTGAAATCATTGAATGAATCCCACTATTGAAGCAAAGACATTAGTGGAGCTTTATGCATGTACGTAGGTGCTGAGCCAATAGCGTTGGAATGTACGCACTACGCAGTAACGGAGCCCTTTCATTGGTTGGATGTACTGATTGAACACTACCTTTACTTAACAAATCACTTGAGTCAAAATGAGACTGAATGATGTTGTTTAAGGTTTAATATCATCTGTGTTGCAACAGTGCCTTTCTAATTAGGTAATATCAATGACTTGGTTAAAATTAATTTTAACTGGTTTAAAGTTAACTTTTGTTAGACTGTTTTGTTAATAAACTTAAATTAATAAAATTGTTTTTTATTAATGATATTATTAAATAAATATCGTTATCGATCAATATAGAAAAAAAACTATCGAGTTTACATTTTTGCCATATCGCTCAGCCCTAATAAAAATGTATGCCGATATATTATGAATAATTTCCTCTGGTGGAACAACTTCAGCTGGACGCTGCTCACAGTTAAAATCCATTACAGTACTGTCTTTCTGTCGTGATGATTTACTTACTGCTTTTAGCAAAACATTCATTAATATATACATACAACATCAACAATGTGTAAATTATAGAATCTAAGCATATTGTTTAAAGCGGATGGCTGTCTGAATGCTTCCTGTTTGGATACCTGTTAAGACTTGAATAAATTTCTGGTTTCCTTCTGGTTTTAACATCTATAATTTATTAAATAAACTTTATACCAGAAAAGTTTAAAAGTTAAAGAATCTTGAATAAGTGTAAAGTAGGCTTGGTACATAATTTTCAGGAGAAACAAATATTTTCAGTCTCAGAAAATGTTACTTTGATATTTAAGTACTGTATATCTGCCACTATATCGGTTATCGGCTTCCAATGTTAAAGAATTATCAGATATCGGTTATCGTTTTCGGCCAAAATGTACATATTTGGTGCATCCCTAAACAAAACCAGTTCACTTTTCAAGTCTATGACATATTAATCCTCCATAAAATAAGCAACATCTGGCTTCATCACAATTTATAACACAGACTGTGTTCCAACTTGTGAAAATGAATAGTCTGCTCCAGCGAACACGGAGACTGCAAAGCATGACAATACCATACACCAGAGAGTGTGAAACAACCTAAGAGCCTCTTACTGCTCCTCAAAAGGCCTGCAATAACTATCAGACACAAGGCGCACGCTTAACTTTTACTAAAACTAGCAAAGCTGAAAATTCACTCCGTTTCACATTCATAATGTACTAAGAGACCATCCAAAACATTTCTGAATTCAATTAGTCCCTGCAAAAAAAAAAGTAAATACTGGCTTTATAGTGACATCACGCATCCTGACATAGCAACACTTACCAAAGACATCATTTTGGGTGAGGCTATCTGTGCTGCACTTTCAATGGCAAGAAGATTATATAGTTTCATTTTATTATGATGCTCCATTTAGTGACACTAGCGGCCTACTTCAGCTTTAAGAAAAAAGCCATAAGAATTATTTTTCAATCATTGCAAGCTGGAACTTCTGTTATTTAATGCATCAGTCCTGTGTAACTAAATATAACCACACGCATGTCCCCTTGAACAAGCCGGACAGGTAAGTAATGCATGAGGGCACTAGTGACAAAGTTCACCTCATTCGCTAGGTCCGTCCCCTGTAAAACACAGCTGCAGCTATTTAGGCCCTGGCCTGAGCCTTTGAGGAATTACTTTAAGCATTAAGATGATCTGATCAGAGGGTTTTCCCTCCCCTCTTTTCTCTCCGTGTCCTTGACCTCCACACACCTGCCTTACCACCCAGAGGGTGGGATGACATTGGGTGCTTGTACACACAGGCAGAAGTGTTATGATGGCCACCCATGTGCACCAGAACCAGCCTGAGAAAACCACCTGACCAAAGCACAGAATTAGATTTAAAGGACTAATAAAATAAAGTCTTCATAAACATGTTTCATTAAAGATCATCACTGGAAATTTTCGGATAAGCAATAAGATTCAAAATATTGCACTGAATACACCACAAACGTCATAATCATTTATTTTAGACGATTTATATTACATCCAGAAAGTAACCTTCCACAAGTTTTTAACTGTACCTGTGGCAAGCCACAGGACCCTTCATAGCACAGACATCCGAGACTGCTCAAACAATGTCCGTCATAGCCGAATGGATTACTTTGTTTTTCAAATGCAAATACAAAAGGCACAAGCACGTCGAGTAGCAAGCACTTGTTACCTGTAAACAGAGCCGGCGGCATATGATGCACATGGCGCATTGATTAACATTTTCGGCAAAAGTTTCAGCCTTTAAAACCTATTGATAAAGTTCTACCAACAAACACGTGTACAACAGCAGGGAGTCTGTGCTGCATTCTTGAAGAGACTTTCAGGGATGGGTATCATACGTTGAACAGTTCTGGTTTCAGTTAACATGACCAGTATGCTTCCTAAGTGGTATTGATAATAATTCTGTATGCAAGAAAAAAACAATTCTCATGTCAAATCCATACCTCAGTTTTAGTTTTTGTCAAGCAGCATATATACAATGTAAAGATGTGTTAAAAAGTTTACAGTTTTCAACTGCAAAAAACAAGTCATACAGATAAGAAAATAAGACGCTGCATTTTTAAGAGTGTTCAGTCTGCTGCACTGAAGAAAAACGTAAAAAAAAAGTATGTCCCAGCCATTTTTATATTAGAAATCATTCTTAATTCAAGACCAGACACACTCTTTCTTATAATTCGGAGATCTGAATTATCCGCCACCACCACCAATTCTAGAAGATATACCACTATGGTTTTTCTTACAATTATGTCTATAGATATCAAAAAATGTTGCCGCAAAAAACGTCAAGTTTCAAGACCAATGAACTGGGAGGATTCTTACTATTCCACACGAGATAAATACGGCAAAAAAAAAGCAAGCAGCGCTACCAGAAGGAGCTGACCCAAAAAGCAAAGCAGGGTGAGTAAGGCAGTAAGGCCGGGTGTGGTCCGACAGAGAGCACCATCTGCAGTAAGAATAATTAAAAGCATACAGGGACATTTGAATGTGCAGGGTTGTGGCGTGGCTGGAATTGTTGTGCTTTGGTCTCCAGCTCTGGGAAGCATCTGTCTCAGGGTGTGAGTAAGAGAGAGAAGAGGGCGAGACAAGAGGCTTCGTTCAAATAAGTGACTCTCATTACCTCATTTCTTTGCTGAGAGAGAGCGCTACACTTCCAACAAGAGCCGGGATAATTCCTTTAATCACATACAAATTTCTAGCTTTGAAAATGACATGTCTGAACTGCAGTCAGTCATTGTGTTTGCAGACACATGTGGGGTTGGTAATCCTAAACTAACATGAAAACAATAGGGTGACTTGGTGAAATCGACAACAATGCCTCACATTCCTACGTCTTTAAAGGTGACGTATTAACAAATGTGCTTTTAATCAAAATGACCATTCTTAAAGCACGTAAATTATGTTGTATACAGTACGGCTCTAAAGTGGCCAAACTTCAGTCGAAACTATGAACATAAACAGAGACCTGGCAGCGCGAGTCCTGGAAACAGCAACATACAGTGAGTAAAGTCCAAAACGTAAACTCCAAAACACTTATTCATTGCACTACAGATAACCTGTGTTTGTCAAACCTACATATTGCATATTATCATATGTTGAAGTTAAATATTATAAACCCAAAAATGCTTTAAGAAATTTTGACTTTTTGATATACATGCTAGGAAACTTGATATCACAGATAGTACTAGCAGGCTACAAAATTTGTATGTACAGAACAAGTATACAAAGTATTTAAAACCTTAACCTTTTGCACAGGCAATGCATAACAGACAGATCCCATGACCTAATATACAAAACAGATTAAATCCATGTGATCATTCATTGAAACTACAAGTTAACATTTTTGGTTTGGCTTTATGAAAACGTTAGAGGTGCAATTTTCCAACAGTATTGTATTCCAGGCCATTTGTACTGCACTGTAATGCAGGGCCTAAAGGTTTTTAAAGAATTAAACAAGACACACATATGCAGATAAAACAGGTGACTATTCTGTCAGATGCGGACAACAGGTAATACAGCAGCCCACCGGAGTTCATGAGAAAAAGTACACCGCTATCACTGACTGAATCCAGACCTAAAAGCATCTCAAACAGACACATAAGAATTGTCAAATCTACATGTGACAATCAGATGTTTAACGGTCACAAAGATGCACCTTTCCTGTGGCTCAGTGATTAGAGAATGGCACTAGCAATGCCAAGGTCATGGGTTCGATCCAAGGGGATTACACATAGTCAGAAACAAATGTATAATAAAATACAATGCAAGTCGCTTTGTATTAAAACTTCTGTCAAATCCATAAATGTCAATGTAAACACCACTCTCGCCTGTACCCATCACACTGAAGACCAGCAACAGAACGCATAAGTTTGATCATATGATAATATCAACAGTTTTCCCCAGAGACAGGGAGTTCACATACAGTGACTGCGTCGTTGACTCCCTCTTCAGACAGCAATATGCAACTAATTAGGAAACACAAGCTGTGCCATACGCCATACTGTCCGTTATTAAATATATGTAACTATGTGACGACAAATGTAAAAATAAAACAAAAGAAAGGTTTTCGGTAAATTCTCTTATGTTAGAATTACTGTTAGACAACATTGTGGTGTAAAGATGTCCAAAAGATGTCAAATTGAGTGATGTAAATGTTTGCAAACAGTGACTTAAATTCCCTGTTTAAATAGGCACAAATACACCCATTACATGTGTTTTTGGACTCCCATAAAAATGTGTTTTGAAATGAGGGCAGAAAGGGCAATTGCACACTACAGGTACAAAGCATTTTTCGTTTGAAAACTCTGATGTTGATTTAAGGGTAAGTCTCAGAATCTAGAATACCAGGACATACAATTTGCACTACATTCTGATATACATAAAACTAATTCTGATTGTCACAATGTAAAAGCAATACGCGACTCGCTATCTGTTCCCAGCTATGCAAATTTCTTTGACGACAGCTCAATGCAGGATTCCAGGTACAAAGACTAATAAAAAAAGTTAAGAGAATGTCAAGTATTTACATGCAACTAATGCATTCAATTGAGCAGTAATCTCCTGACCATAACAAATCCCTCACTGATGCATCTTTCAGGTCAGATTTGGTTTCACGATTCAGCTGTACTTTTTTATTACTATACTGATGGAGAACATTTAAAATGCAGGGTTGCCTAGAAGTAATGGGATGCAAGAGGCAGAATTCTGGCTTAAAAAGTGGGTTCTACCTGAGCTGGATCTCTTAATACCTCCACCAATGTTAACCCCCCCCTAATTTTATACAAATACCAACAACACAACAAGGGGGACAGTGGCACCCATTGCAGTTAAAAAAGGCAACAGACACACCCCTGTGCTTAAGACAGTTGGGGGAGGATTCACATGCTGTTCTGTAGGACAACTGTATGTTTGTAAATGTATGGCGAGTGTGAGCTTGAGTCATATATTCACCATGTACTCAATTTGATTATTCTAAAGGAGACCTATGGTTAATCCGCAAAGAACAGCACATTCATTTTTGCATGGTGTACTAGAGTAAGCATACATTAATTATTAATCACGCAATTCTTGAATGTCAAATGCTTGTCATTTGTCAAGGCAGGTGTTTATATGTAAGCTTGAAATCTAGAGTTTCAAATAAATGCATTGCAATGTCACAGTATACGTTTTGAATTACATTTCTGGCAGATCAGTTGGAAGTTTACACCTGACATCATACGAAATTGATGTAACTAAATAAAATGTCAAACGTAGTCAAATCACAGGTTATTAAGAAATCCGCATCTACAGGACCTAACAGGTGCATCTTTACCATGTATTGACGTCCGACAACAAACCCGCATGACAAGTCGTTCTGAGACCCATCGCCATATTTACCATCACACAGAAGAAAATAAATCTCTAAAACTGAAAAGATAAACTTGAAGTTGCTCTATTATTTAAGTGGAACGGACGTAGAAAACACGCTTGAGATATAGTTACTGAAGTGTTATTACTGCCACTCAGGGTAAAAGATAAACATTTCACGAATATGTCGCATTTACAAACACAGATGACACGTACATACAGTACAGATGTCAGATCGAAGTCAACCCCCAAGTTTAATGTTACCAACAGTGCATAAGCCAGACACAGTCAGGATATATAAGATAAGCTTCGCCTCTTCGGCTAATATTTAGTTACGTATCAAGATCCACTTAGCTTACAAGCTAGCGACGTATCTTCCACTAGATCCTTCAAATGAAGTCCAGACTGTCACCAAGACCGACTAGGAACGTGAAGTAAAGCATGTTGCACTTTAAAGGGCATAAGCTAAAGTGGAAGCTAGTTGACAAACACGTGGATTGCCAAAATGTAACGATATTGGGAAAGCTAACTAGTAGACGATGGCGTTGCCCGCTGATGTTCACTTTAGGCCCAAATCGCAGCCTACGTCTCTGAGCCCGTGCTATGCTAAGCTAACTCGCCTCAATATTTAGGAAAGCGCAACTGGCAACGTGGGTAGAAAGAAACGCAGCAGAAATGGTTGCAAGCGTGTTTTAGTGCGAGGGTGTTTTAACGTCAATGTTGCCAATAGTAGGATTTGATCATTTGGCATCTTGAGATAAGGGATTAATTCGTATGGTTTTGGTGGGTTGGGAATGAAGCCTATTAACGCTGGCTGGAGTTAGCTAGCGCGTGATAGCATGCAAGCTAGCCACACTTTCCTGCTGGCTGACTCTCTCTCACCTCAGACACCTCATCCTCGTCGCTGCCGGATCCTGGGCCCGACGATAGCACAGCAGCAGCTGTGAGTTTGAAATCAAGTCTGTCTGTCGTGGGCCCGCCAGTCTCGCCGAACAAGCGTACTTTCTTGCCACCGACGCCGATCCCGAGGCCCCCGAGTCCGGCTCCTGGTGTAGCTCCAACCCCCATCCCTAACGCAGGGGAACGCGGAGTCACCGAGTCAATCTCGTCCTCGAAGCCGTCCGTCAGCATTGCCGTCCCGGCTACTGCATCCTGCATACTTTCCTAAATAATACGTATATTTGTGAAGGTAATGTTGTCTTATCACTTTCTTTGGGGTTATATTGTTATAAAATAATTACGTTTTACTTCAGAAAAATCCTCAAACTCTCCTGAAGCGAGAAGAGATTCTCTTTCCCCCAAGCCATTAACTTTCTAACAACCTACCCTACTTCGTTCCATTTGTGTATTGACCCGCCTCTGTTCAAAATATGCGGAGCCTATTGGGCGAGAGCGCTAAATATTGACATCTGATTGGCTGCGTTACATGCTACTCGAGCTAAAGCACGCGACGTCAAGTTTGGTTTACAGGAAGGCTTTAAGATTTAACGCCAGGAAACATCATTTAGTGAAGACGATTGGACGCGGCCACGCTTGTCACAAATTCCCGCCCTCTCTATACGCCTATTCTCGTCTTTTTCCAGAAAGTAGAGGTTAATTTGTTATCAGGAGGGTATTTAGAAAGTTTTATGGATTTTTTAAATGTTATGCTGTTAGAAATGTAATGCACGCTGCGCCACAAGGTGTTAGTTTATTAGGTCACTCAGTGTCAATACGTGATTTTTTTACTGAATATAATTTGTTATATATTGGTAATTATTCTATGGACGTTTTACAGTTACAGTGCGTCTGATAATAACCAACCATGATATTACATGACATGTCAGAACAACTGTGTCAATAACAGACTGTTGAGGGCGCGACCGACCTGTGTGAAGCAATACCCGGATTTTTGTGGACTTGTTATGGGAATTGTAGTCTTATTTTTAATGCGTATAAAGTGTAGTGCTTGGATTTAAAATCATGAAACTGTTAAAAGAATATATCAAACGTTTCGTGCTATTCCACAAGATCTTTAAATTGATTTCTCTCTACATTTTTAAGGACATTCTGTCATTCAGAATTAACATTATAGGGATGACTCTAAGAAAAAACTCTATATTTACCGGTGATAATTCAGGTTCCATGGTACAGATGTGTGTACATTGGACATGTTGGAATTGCAAATTTTGTTTGTTTTTCTGAATAAATGTTCATGACTCTAATGTTTGCCCTTATTTACTCTTTTGGAACACATTACATTTGCGTGTATTTGTGTACAGGATTTTCCCTGTTTTATTACACCATTCTATGGTTTCTGCAGAACAGTTTTTTTGCAATATGTTGGTAAACCAAACAACATTGTTCCCTTACATACATTGTATCAACAAAAATTGAGACATTTCTCAAAATATGTTTAGCATTTTACAGAATAATCATATCCAGGTTTTCAATGGCATGACGCTGAACAAATGAAGACTATTTTTTATTTTGGGGTTTATGCCTTTAAGGAGATAAAAGCCTGCGTAATTGATTTAATTTTTTTTACAAAAGTGGTGGAAAATAGGAGCACACGTTAGGATTGGATGGAGATGCTCTGAAGATAGAAGTTTATTACAGATACAATTTGTATTACAACACCAACAATGACCATATGACATGAAGAGGGCTGTATCCAAAACTGCAGAAGTGAATTATTTTATCCATGTATTTAATCTATATATCTATTCTGTACATTTAAAATGACATGGATGTCTAAGGTTTCCAAACTTTTTAACCAAAGAATTTCAATAATTTATTTAGGAACTTATAATTATAGTATAATGGTAGAATTTACATTTTGTACTTTGACAAAAAGCAGGGAATCATGCTAATTAAATATGTTGATTTACAGTTCTGCTCAAACGTACAACTGTAAATTGAAAGCCTCTGAAAAATGGTTTTGATGTAAATTGCTGTCGTTTCATTTATACATCTTATTTTTTCATTTACTAATGTCCTTCAGAAGATTTAAAAATACATAAATGTTTTTCAGGAAATTAAATGTATATTTTTTTACATAAAAACCATTTTCAGAGGTTTACACCCACCTGACTTTAAATGAATCATGTTGACTTTGTGGGCATCACTGAATGTTTCTATCTATTGTAATAGTTGTGTATGAGTCTCTTGATCGTCCTCAATGTAAAAAGAGGAATCTCAACATCATACAGTTACTGCTGGACATGAGTCAAATATTCAGAAATGCTGAAAAAGCAAAGATTGTGGAGGACCTGGGTGATTGTTTTGAAGATCAGTGGACAGTCTAATGACTCATGACAAACAAGAAACCCTTAAACAACTATGACTAACATAAAAACTGTCATTGATTGTTTAGGTAACATCATACAGTATGAAGAATCAGGGGTACGTTAACTTTTGCCCTTGGCAATTTTTTGAAATTCTGTTTTTATTCTTTAGTGTGAACTTAATGTTAACATTTACTTAGTGAAATAACTTGCTCTGGGCAAGAATACATAAAAAAAATCAACCTTAATTTTCAAAAATCCTCTTATTTTCCAAAGTTTCAGATTTTTCCAGATCTGCAAGGGGTATGTACAATTTTGAGCACAACTGTATAGGCATGTCATGACAAACAACTCAAATTCCACATGCTATTAACACAAAAGTCAATTAAGTCCTCCTGTGTATACATAGGTTTAATTATGTATAATGCATACTATATGCACATGCCACAGGTTACCCTTGTCATGATTAGTCTGTATTCAAGTGCTGAGAATTTTTTACACTTTGTTCTTGTATGTGGCTTTTTTCGTATTTTATTTGAATCAACGTGCCTATCTACTTCCAGAGTACTTTCTATGTGAATTAAAAAGGCTTATTTACATTTCTTGCTGTTAAAACTTTAAAAATCATGATTTAATAAAAACAAATAAATATGTACAACACGCGAGATACAAAAGCTAAACAAATAATTAATTTCAGGGGCATAACACTGATCAAGAAACTAGTGATAAATCACCAGTCTATATGCAAGCAGATGCTACATGGTCAGAAGTCCCTCACCTGAAAAAAAGAAAACACAGAACAGTGTTAAATTCTGTCCAAACATGATGATTCCAAAACAGTTTACAGTAAGACACAAAGTGATGCTCTAAATTAAAGATACTATTTATATCTTTGAAGAAATGTTTCCATTTGTCCACAGACCAAGAGACACTCACCTTTTCAATTACCCCTTCTTGTTTAATTCTGTCATTTTTAAAGTCCTCATTAACATCCAGGACCAATACAGGAAGGTCTTTAAGCGACTCAAAATCTACCCTGTAAACAAAATATCCATTTAGTGTACTGACACAAGTAAAAAAAACACTCACACACAAGTTAACACATTAACATAACATGACAACTAACTTTGTGGTTCGGTTGTACAGCCAACACTCGTGCTTATAATGTAACTTCTCCAGATAATCTAGTGGAATTCCCTGTTCCTCCTCTCGCCCTCTAAACTGAAGACGCTGCATACATCTCTGTAAAATATGCATATAATTAGTAACTGACTTTTATCATAAATGTCACATGTTTGATTAATGTACAAGAGTAGGTAGCAACCTCAGGATC
This sequence comes from Triplophysa dalaica, assembly GCF_015846415.1. Taxonomy (NCBI): domain Eukaryota; kingdom Metazoa; phylum Chordata; class Actinopteri; order Cypriniformes; family Nemacheilidae; genus Triplophysa; species Triplophysa dalaica. The sequence continues at coordinate 10,441,288 of NC_079560.1, forward strand.
TGCACGAAGGTAGATCATGGCGTCAAGCTCAATCTGAGACTCAAACTGAGTGAGGAGCCATGAATGCCAATCTTGGTAGATGGCATACTCAGTCTCATTCAAATCTCCAGACTCAAAGAGGTTGGAGGCGAACACATACCTGCAAATGTATAAAAACAATGCTTTAATATTTATGGTTAGTACAAATTCCTTAAAGGGATAGTTCACCCGAAAATGAAAATTCTTTCATCATTCACACATCCTGTCATTTCAGACCTGTATGGCTTTCTTTTTTCAGCAGAACACAAGAGAAGATAAATGGAAGAATGTTGATAACCGAACACCGGTGGCAGCCATTGACTTATTGTATGGACACAAAACCAATGCAAGTGAATGGCTGCCATTGCAGTTCAGTCAACAACATTTTTAAAAATATCTGCTTTTGTGTTCTGTGAAAGAAAGAAACGCATAACGGTTTGATGTGACAAGAGGGTGAGTAAAGGATGACAGAATTTTCATTTTCGGGAGAACTATCACTTTAACTACAGAGAGAATCTGGTATGTACCGGTCACTGTAGACAGAACGCTCAAAGAACTGGACAGGTTTCTCAGCCTGCTGAAGCTTGGCAGAAGGAGGCTGGAGTTGTGAACGGACACGACTCAAGCAGGCGTAGGTCTGGAAAGTGTAGGACCAGCGGCTGGGCTTGTCATATAACATCTGCAGCAGGTTCCCTCCACTCTTCTGTGAAGTGCTAAGCTCCTACAGTGACGTATACACAATATAAAGGCATTTAGAAAATCATTTGAGGCAAAGTTAAGAGGAAAATATATTATTTATAGTCATACCTCGTACTCATTCTCTGTGGTTTGCACATTGCACCACTTCCCGATGGGCTCAGGTATGACCTCCCATTCCTCTGAAGTACGCTCCAACATCCGCACAAAAGTTGACTTCCCAGCCGCTGAAACGAACAGGGTTTTAAAATTACATGAAGTAAAGCCTTATAAAATGTCTTCTTTATATGAAATGTCAAAAGCTTGCTATCAGAAAAACAAATATTAGTTAGTTGGGGGGTTTTGAGCTATTTTTTACTTAAATATGTTTGGCTACAAAACAAACTGTTCTAACGTTATTCTAATGTCGTATTTGTACTGGCATTGTTCTGTTCAAAAGCCACATTACGTTATAAAATCTATGTACAATTATTTTAACTTGTTTCGTTAGCAGTTACAAACGTTGAAATTTATAAAGAACATTAAACGTTATGACATTTAATGCATTAGTTTATAGATAATATCAGAAAATGGCTCTAAGAGTGTTTATGTGAATAATCACTCCGCACTTGGCGCCAACAAGACAACGGTGCAAACACAAGACATATTTTGATATAAACAACAAGAAAACCCCTCTGCAGCCACCTTCTCTCATAATACGCTTGTTTTAAGTATTATCTGTTTTTGACTTAAGTAACAGTTAGACAAATACAACGTTAGTTATTCAAACTTACCTATGTTTCCCTCTATTGAGACTTTCAAAGCCCTTTTTTCGAAACTAAGATCAGCTTCTAGCCTCGAACAAGATCTCTTCGGAGGAGTGGCCATAGTATTATAATGTATGAAAGACCTTTGTACACCGACCACCGCTTGTTTTATATATCAAATCCGTAAAACGCCTTTAAACTAGCTCAAATATATCGCCGCGCGCCTAAACAGTTTAATCTCATGTAGTTGAAATTCGCGGCAACTCTTCACATGACCAGTGGGTGGTGCTTTGAGGCGGCGGGCCGTTTGCTGATTGGTCAATTCAACAAAAGGACTGTTTCGTAAGTGTTGCGTTTACACGTCACACGTGGAAATATTTGTACAGAATGGGGTTAGTGGTTCCTTAGAAGCGCACTTTGTAAAAAGCACAGTAACGGTAATACTGTTAAACGTTTCCCGATTTATTTGATCTGAATGGCTGTTCAGTAAACAGAAACCTTCTGAATCCTTCTGAAACGCGCACTGTAGACTATTAATCCCGTAAAGGGAATAGGCTAGGGATGATAACAGCTATATTGAACACACCCTTTGTGTTTCGCAAATATCACAAAAGTGCAAACTCCTCTATTAAGTTGTAACACAGTTTAAAAATGCAAGGTTACTTGCGCAGTGTTTATAAAGATAACGTAAAGGTTTCTATATGAAAATACAACAAGGATACGTCGCATTTTTGTGAATTTTTTAGTTGACATCCGGCCAGTCTGACCAGCAGATGGCACCATGGGGCTAGACATCGCGTTTGGTAAATTAAAATGTTTATTGTCACATATTTTCAACATGTTAGTGTTTTTTAAATTTAGTCCAAATATCATCCAAAGTTATCTACCGCGCTGTCGTTTTAATTATTTGAAAGACTTTAACTGACAAATGCTATGTAAAGTAAAAGTATGAAGCCAGTGTTCACGCTGCAATGGCATTCAAACTTAACGACATACGTTATTTGGTAAAGGAGTAACTTTAATGTGAATTCACCGACACTGTTTTTAAGTTTAGTGATAGTTGCGTGTGACAGCAACATATGTGACGAGGTGGCCGAGTGGTTAAGGCGATGGACTGCTAATCCATTGTGCTCTGCACGCGTGGGTTCGAATCCCATCCTCGTCGACAAGTTTTGCAATTGGAAATATAGTATATAGTATCTTAGTTAATTTAAATGATATTGTTTGTATAGAGCTTGTCTGTACAACACTCCGCGTTGAATGTTCCGCCATGTTGGAAGGCAGGCTGCTAGTTCGTTCAATGGATTGTTTTGTTTATTCTTGTTTGATTAAGTAATATAACTATGGTAGGTCGGTCTTGCTGTATTAAAGACTACAATTAATTATTTAAATTATGTGTTTATAAAACTATAAACGCTATGAATTAATTATTTACTTAAGTATATACATATTTTAAATATGTGCATTATTTTTATAGTATAATATTTAAAATATTTACACATCATGGCTATCTTTGTTACATAAAGTGTAAATTTGTTGAGATGTTTGTAACTGTTATTTTAACGTGTCCATGGTATTTTACCAAAATTGTTTAATGTGTATGTATTTAATCACATTGCTAATTTTGAAGGCAGTATAAAACCTCTTTTTGTTCCTTCTCTGTATGTTCCTTCAAAAAATCTACCTTTATTTGTTTTTCTGAAAACTGACTTTGCCTTGTATAAGCTTTATTTGCAACAGTTGCTGATGTAGTCATATTAATGGAGACTCTTTTCAATAAATCCACGCATTTTAACCAAAAAATTTATTGACTACTATTTATGTGTCGGAATTCTCTCAGTATTGTAATTTATTGTACAGAAATTAAACAAAATAACTTGATTTTTTTCTATTTCTCTATGGAGGACTTGAAAGACCAAAGAAGCTACAATGAAACAACAAACCTTTAGAAAAGAAAATTTTGTTAAAAGTTAAGCCTTTATTAAAACATATTTTAATAATTTGTTAAAAAAAATTTGATCGTTAAAAAGCCTAAAATATCTGAAATGTCAGACAGCGACAACTACTGATGTAACTGTGACTGTACAACACAAAAAGGCTTAACTGCAATCGCTGAACGTATGCTGAAAGTTAAATCAATGAGACAGAGACAGAGAGCAACAATTACCTACAATTACTTTTTTGGAAAAACAAGAATTGTTGCTTAACAAAAAACATAGTGATTTTGTTTGCTGCAACCATTACTGTTATATTTTCTTTAAACTAATGATACGACAATTTTGGTAAAGTATTATGAAGTGATAAGTAAGAGATGCATTAAATTAAGAAGTGTGTCTAATATAAATGACAAAAGATAGTTCATAAACAGATTTAGTAACATACTTTACTGTTGGGGGTGCTGCTACATAACATGTGTGACTTCATTTTTTTCTAGTTGAAGGCTTCATCATATGAAACGGAGTTGCATGCAAAATTTTGTCTCACTTTCCACAAAATCTCTGTTGCACATTTCTATTTACACTACTATTTTGCCATTTACGGTTACTGCTCAACTTGCATTTGAAAATAAAGTCATTCTTTGTGTTCCACAGTATCCTACAGAATGCCGAAGTGAAAACAGCTTGACAAAGTCCAGAGTCACTTCTGCTTGACAAAGTCATGATAATTCATCACTCAAGCTCGAGATTTTGCAGTGTTTGGCTTTTCTGGCTTGGAGGTGGTGGCCCAGCGGTAACAGTCTGTTACGCTTTTGTTCCGGGGCTCTACAGCACAGCTGGTGCAATAAACAATGGCTAGTGCCAACATGACCACAATAAAGACGCAGAGGGGCACTAGCAGTGCCACAAGCAGCCAGCTTTTATCATGCTTCTTCTGCTGTTCCGTCCCTGATGCTGATGCCAGCGTACCCTCAGGTGTTTGTGATGCTGCTGGGGTGAGCACAACAAAATCTCTATTCTTTGGTTTTGGAGTTGAAGCGATGAGTCTGTTGTCCTCAAAGGTCCTTGCATCTGTTGTATCACCATTGGGATTCATTTCCTCCTCATTCAACCACAGTTTAGCATCCTCGTCATTTGAATCAGCATGTGCAGAAGTTGTCGTGTCCATCCAAATATGAGATGAATGTGATTTGGAGGATGCTTCTTCAGATAAATCAGCTTCCTGGGTGGTCATATCTCTTTCCTGTTCTGTCTCTGCAAACCAGTTTAAATAAGTAGGAACCCAATCTATGCTTGGAGAATCTGTTAACCACTCCGGAGGACTGGCATCTGTTACTAGTTCAGAGGGTTCGTTTAATGTCGCATCGGCCGATACAGTGGTCAGGTGTTCGACATCATCTTCGATTGGCCAACAGTTGTACCGGTCCTCCTGCAACAGATAGCCGTCCTCACAAAGGCACTCGAATCCACCTTCCAAATTTCTGCAAATCTGATGGCAAATGTTTGGAATTTCACACTCGTCGGCATCTTCACACTGATCCGGATCTTCACCATTCGAAGAGAATCCCTCATGACAGCTGCACACGTAGGAACCGGGCAGGTTCTCGCACAAATGATCACACTTTCCCTCCATGCATTCATCCACATCCAGACATTCTCCAAACTCAGTGGGAAGATAGCCGTCATTGCACAAACACTCGAATGTACCAAGGGTGTTGACGCATACCTGCGGGCATGGTTGCTGCAAGCACTCGTCTATATCAAGACAGTTCTGACCGTCATCCGACAGGAGGAAACCCTCAGGACACTTGCACCGTTGACCCTGAGGAGTGACCTCGCACTCAAATTCACAGTTTGCAGTTTGGCAAGGGTCAGAATGCTGGCAGGACTTACCATCCTCTACCAGCTCGTAATTCTCAGAGCACTCGCAGAAGTAATGTTTATCCGTGTTTACGCAGTAATGCTCGCAGCCACCGTTTTCATGTTCACACCAATCTTTTGAAACAATGTCGGTGCAGAGCGGGGCATCCTTAGACCACCCAACACTCCCATCTTCCCTCAGCATGCAAAGCACCGACTGGTCTTCCTTCTCACCATCAGGACACGGGACGGTGGCCACAGTTCCGAACGGGATGTGGGTAAGAACAGTGCTGACCATGTGAAATGGGGTGGTGTACAGTGCAGGTCCCCCTCCCTCTTTCTGAAGAGCCGGGCACATGCCTTGGTAAGAATAACGGCAGAGGAAACCATCCACAGCCACTGTGCAAGAGCCGTCCAGCCATTTGAAGTTGTTCTGGTCACTGCCACTTCTGTCAGCGGTGTTGTAAGTAATGACCACACAGCGGTGGGCAGCACACGCGTTGGACACGTCATCCCGTTGCCAGTTTGTGTACTGCGTTTCCTGGTCTCCGGTGATCCAGGTGAAGCCCCTCAAAGGACGTGTGGCCGAGCACTGCCGAGGCTGGCGCTGGAGACCGATCCACAGCCTGATTCTGGGTCGAGGGGCACGTCTTACCCCTGATGATAGCAACTCGTGGATCAAGGATGCCTCCTCCGGTCGTTTAACCGTTGCCAGGTTTCCCCCTTTATCCTTGCAGATCCTCCAGGACTCACGGAAAGTCTTGCGCTGGAGGTGAATAGAGTAGCATCCCTCTGCGTTGCACACACCGTCCCGCTCTTGCATGTTCTGTCCTGTAGCTCCATTAGACCAATACAAATATAGCAGACCGAAGAGAAGGCAACGATATGCAGGAAGGAATTTTGTAAAAGTCCAGGTGTCCATTCTTGTTTTCTATGTTAGTCAATGGTTTGCCTCAATCGCCTGCAGTGTTTTTCTTCTAATGTTTTTAATTTACCTATAAGCTCACTGAAACATCTGGTCTCTCTGCACATGAGATGACTTCTGTCTGCAGCAGGGAAACAGAGAAGGAGGGTACAGACATTTGTTTTTGGAAGAGGGGGTGGGTAATGAGTGATCCGACTTGAGGGGGGAGATTCAGCCTGTGGTTTTTCCTTTGTGCCGTATGGTTTTCATAAGTCTTTTTAAGAAAATAGTTTGTGACCCTCCCCAAGCCCAAATCTCCCCCCACTCATCCATCCAATCAGTTGAACATTCATCCAACCTGAACATTTTATCCAGCTCATCCTCATCATATTTCTAAGCTTTCCATTCTTTTCTATCTTATTCTTGCTTGTCTGCTCTGTTTTCTTTCAATAAAGAATAAAAATGATGCTTCTGAAGTGAGGGAAGATTTAATTATTTGACTCAATGTGATGTTGCCCATTCTGTAATGCATCAGTAAACATAATGTTTGATTCGGTATGAACCAGTCAGTGTACAAAACATATGATAATGATGCATTGCAAGGTAGAAAGTGCATTATAAAGCCATGAGATGAGCTTATATTTATATTGAAATTAACCATTGTAAAAAGTTGCTGATTAAATATGTGAGAATATATAATTTTTTTCTCACAGTGGTAATAGCTTCACAAGGGGTCAAGATTTCCCCTTGAAGACACGAAAGTGTTTGTCTAAGACCACAACTTTAAATGTTCTCAAACACACATTCTCACACGATTCAGACATATCTGGTTGTTAGTATTAAGTCAAAGATGGATATGTAAAGACATTACTTAAATCTACAATTTTTATGTATCATTTCAATGTTTAATATATATGCAGAAAACTATATTTCTCATTGTTAGTTCATGTTAGTTAATGCATATACTAATGTTAACAAATACAACCTTAATATAAAGTTTTACTGTTTATTATTATTTGGATACACACTTCAAAGAAGCTTTACAAAAAATGACCTTGATTTTTTAGCACCCTTAAACAAAGGGCAATGAAAATATATGTTTTTTTGTGTAGGTGGAGGGGAAAAAACCTTGAGAGAACACATGGATATCAGACCTTGCTGCAGGGCCAAAGTTATCACAGAAGCCAACAATTCAACAGCAACGACTGCTTCTCTTTATTTCTTCGTCTCTGACCTTCTCATACATATACAGATTTAATCTGTTTCAATTACTACACGTAAAAGATTCCCAGCCCCCTCCCTTATTTCTTCCCAATCTCTTGATAATTTATTTCTCTTAACAAAAAGGCACCTTTCTGAAATCCTTCCCAGAATTCTTATTGAGCTAATCCTATTCAAACAAGTCTGGCCTGGTTTAGACTTTCCTCTCTTTTAAACTCAAACAAGGTCAAATTCAGAATGTACAGAATTCAAGGACTGTAAAACAAATACATTTTGTAAAACCATGGCCATCCTATACAGAAATTATACATCTGAGATAAATTTTTGTTTACATAACCCTCCAAGGACACAAATCTTTTTTCCTTTCAATTCTCCAGATGTTCCCACTGAACACATCTGCCTGCAATTCGACGTTAAACGTTAAGATTTGCATCTCTCTCAGTGTGAGATAAGGCTTTGAGATCAGAAAGACTGGAAGCTGAAACTGTCTCGCTGCTCTAGTGTTTTATAGTTTGGAGCGGTCCCATCGTGTGCCGTCTGAGCAGCATATCAGTGTTTCAGCTGAACAATTTTTTCCACCACTGGCTCTCAGTTAAACAGATCCGATTGCCAAACTCACTTTATTTCATCAGTTAAATCTGCACAGCTTGAAAACGTTCACTGAGTCAATTTCTATAACATTGAGAAGCTGTTTGTACTTTTATTTAACAGCTCTCATTATACACTTGTTGAAACTATTTTTAAGTATAACCTGTATAACTTTTTCATTTCAGTGCATGTACAGTTTTCAGCTGAGCAGACAGACATGAGCCGAGATGTTTATTCAGTCAACAAAGGAAATGCTGAAATCAGATCGGCCCACTCCTCCAACTCTTTTCAACACAAATAAATAGTGGACATGAGTGTTGCAGAGGGTCAGTTCCTGACCGGCGTCTGCAGATTTTATCAATCGGAATCTACCCCAGTAGAGGCTATTTCTGCTACTTATGCATTTTCTCTTGATCTTTACAAAATCTTTTTAAGACTAACATGCATTAGATGCAAAAGAAAAGCCTTGACAGTAACTGCTTTGTGAATTTTTGCTGATCTTGCGGATTTGTCTAAAAATGTAACCACTTAGTTAAACAGCTACTGCTTGTCATTTAAAGCACACCTCCACATTTTACCATGCAATTTGTTAACTTTATACGTCACTAACAAAGGATGTTTTTGTGTTTGTTCCCAGCAGAACCAGTCTCAACGTATGCACATAAAGGGATGTGCCCTAAGGGAAATACTGATGAGAAATGCTGTATAACTGTGGTTGCTCATTCTGGAAGGGGGTTTGCTTTGACATCCTGCCTCCCCTGTTCTTGATACCGTTTAGAGATCGGAATGCCCTGAAGAAATGTCTGCACTTATTCAATCTATCTTCAGTCTTTCACCTTTAAATGACTTATTCCTTTTTTAATTTCCTACACCTCACAGTGTCACCAGATGTTTAGGAAGCTGCGTTGACATCGTGCCATTTTGATGCTTTGTGCTCTTTCTGTCATTTCAAGATCTAATGGGTCATTTGGAGCATTTGAAATTCATGTAAACGTGTTAAGGAATCAATTTAAAAAGTGTTGGTGGAAGGAGGTTAGGAAAACTAGAAGTTTATGGGTCATGTAACTCCAATCTAATCCAGAATGCAGACTGAGTCTATATTTCATTCTGTCATTTGCAGAGTCAGGGATTGCAAACGCTGTGATTACGTTATTCCTTGATTCCTTTCAAACAAATCGTCATTAGTCCTTTTATACAAAATGATAAAATGAATAAAGAACATAAATCTTACATTTTTATTAGTTTTATGGTAGAACAGCAGACTAGTCTAGAGCTTAACTTCACTGAACTCTCCACATCTGGTTTCTTCTTTCATCCACGTTTATTCTAGTCTTAGCCCTGGACTCCTCTGTCCTTTCTGTTTTTTTAATTATAGTTTCTATCTGTAGGAGGCTTTGATCCATTAAACCATCTCACTCAGGTCCTCACACCAGGTATGAAGGTCTTCAATGACTTTTACATTCTTTATTACCTGAGCTCTCTTCTTTCTGATGATGTGTATTGCATATGCCGGCACCGCTGTGTCTGATCTATATAGCATCTGTTCATTCTCTCTGTGGATGAGCTTACTTGGCTTAAAAAACCTTCACACATTCCTTTTCTTCCTGCTGTGTCTTTGTTGTAGACCCTTCAAAATAGTGATGCTTAAAAATCAAATCACAGAAATGTCTTTCTGAACATCAAAATCATTCTACAGTCTAGACAACCCAAAAATAGTTGGTCAAGGCAAAAACATAAAGTATCTTCTACAAATAAAAACTTCAAATTGAGCATTTGGTGTCTGCTGGGTAGTCCATGACCTTAGGGTCCTGACAGCATCTCATTGATCCCCTCGGAATAAGAGCGCTGGCGGGCTCAGTATCTGGTTACATCGCTAACAAAAGTATAACTATGTTGAGGTCAGACGTTCAGTCATTTCTGCTACTGCTGGAATCCTCCACTGCCTAAAAATTCTTGATTTACTGCCACTAGATGCATTCCCGTTGCTTTCAGTAGCAGTTTATAACAAGTCCCATACTATAATTCCACCTCACTTCAATTATGCAATAACATATTTCAGCCTATACAAAGACAGACCGTACAGAGAGACCAATAAAGGCCACCAGGAGAGGTGTGAGGGTTAATGAGAACAATCTGGAAATCTTGATGGTACAGTAAAAGGCTCGATCATTTTTAAGCAGGTGGTCAAAAGAAAGATAAAATAAAAATATTTGCCTTGCCATGAGCAGCACTTTCATTGCACGTCGACATACGTTATGCTAAATCAGTACGTCAATGAAAATGAGCTGTAGGTAAACAAAGTGTCAAGTTGAACTTTAATTCAATATGTACAGATGTAATGAGTTCCATGGTTTGTTTATTGACTCAGAGTGCAACGGCTGTCACACATATGCTTCCCTTACAGATGCCTCTATGCAGGAGGCACCAGCGACACATATTGAAACTATTAGTCAAGACCACGTGGAAAACTAATTCAGCAGAATGTAATCCCAAGATTTTTTCACCTTCGGCTACACAATAACTGCATAGACTTTTTCACCTCTCCGGGCTAGCTATGAAACAGACCACTTCCTCAATCTTGAATTACCCCCTATTTATTATAAAGAACAATGGTATACATGAGTCACATATCTGCAGGATACAGTGCACAGACCCCTTTGTGGCTGTTTTTTCATTCAACCCATTTAACATTGTGGAACTGGTGGTTGAAGACAAAGCCACATCTTAGAAAGGATTTAACAAGTACCAGTTACCCGTGTCTCACAACGTGCAGAAAAAGGATTGGGTTAACGTCAAGCAACGTTGATCTTTAAAAACTGAGATGTTGAAAATATGTGGCCTGTTTAATCTGTAAAGCCAAGAACGGAATGTTGTTGGTTTTCATGAAATTAAATGTAACTAAATGGGGAAATCGGGAATGATATGGCATGCTTGTGGTGTGTTTTGCATGTACAACAAGATTCTTCTTCACTTAGGCTATTTAAAAAAGAAAGTATGGAGAAACAAAACAATTATTGAGGAGATGAAAGATTTTTTCAACAACAACATCAGTTTACTGATGTAAACTGTGGATATCCTGTCATTACATAGAAAAACCATTAAAGGTTTCCTTTTAAATCACTTCAGATTCCCTTGAGTCCATCAGTCTGTTTCCTACAGAGCGAATGAGAAGTCGGCAACAACAGTTACAGTAAATAGAATGGATTCTTAGTAATGTAGGTCCATTCATAACCATTCAATGTCACTCATAACCTAATTGAGATTCCTGGTCTATCAACCATCTTTCTCAACTAATTACTTTGCAGATAAATGCAGAGTCAGCCAAAGTCTACATGACAACTGCATATCAGGGAACGTCTGAAGTGTGAGCAGACGTGGAAAATGAATTAAAGACGATTGGATAGTCCAAATTTAACAGGCTAAATTGCTGCAAAAGAGAGCAATAAATGAGGAACGTTCTGAAACGGGGAGAGAGCGAGTCATGATGTATAAACTGATGGAAACAGTAAAGTTATACTCTCACTATTTCCATGAACTTTGTCTAGCAGTAAGCAGCACACTGACTTCAACCAAACTGCAATATTCACGATCCTATTGTCAGTTAAATTAAATCAATATGTTATTGCATAAAGTTTTTAAAATGCTTAACGCTGCGGTCTTTCTTTTATTGCATGCATTAAAATGTGTTTTCCTTGGTCGACAGCACAGTCAAGCTTCTTTTTCTTTTCTCTTATATAACAAAAAATTGTTTAAACAAAATGACAAATAAATGACTGATGCACAAAATAAAACGACGTTTGGTTTCAGACTACACCAGCTAGCGCTATATTTCAACAGCACGGATGGTTTTGTTATTCAAACTGCCAATGGAAAACCATATTCCCATGAGACCAATGAAACACACATGTGAATATATAACAGCAGAATGGTGAACACATTAACAATTGGTAGAAGTTCCGGCAGCCAGGAGATCATGCTTAAGAGGATCAGAAAATAATAGCTGCCCTCATAAAATACATTGGACTCCCAGCTATTGCACCTGGGGATGACGATTCATCATGGAAAATTTCTGACTGCCTAAAATCGTATGGTCTGGATGTACTGTACAGCTTATTTAGTGAATAATTGTGTGCAGAGCTTGATATAATTTTCTAAATCTAGATTATTATGTTGTTCCTATAGCTTTACTGAGGATGTGATGCCAAGTATATGGGTTTGACTCCCACACAAAAATATATAAATCGATCAAATGAAGATTTTAAACTCAGTTGTTTTGAATAAAAGCATCTCCAAATGGTGCACCGAAAACCATAACCTAAGATACAAAAATAATAATAATTTGGAAGACAAGACAATCTACCCTACTGAATTCCTTAACTCCATGCCTATGTAAGGGTCAGCGTAGATGAACCAAAGGGCAACGCTTTTGTTTGGAGAACGATAATAAACTTCAGACAGCCCCGTGTATCCCGCTGCGCCTCTCTTGTTACGGCTCCCAGATAGCTGCATTTGGGTTTCCAGAATCCCTGAGGAGAACGCTGGAATTAAACTTTCCTGGAGCCTCAGCCTACCTCAACAGAGCAGAACCGGTCGGAACGCTCCAAACACACAGAGGAGAAAAAGAGTTCAGGTTTTTCATTCTCAAAGTCGTTCTGCTGACACGTATTCAGACTTTAAGATACTTTCGAATTCACTGCTTTTTTTTTTTAACTCATTTTGTTAAGCACTGAGGGGATCGATTGTGAATTATTGTTGGAAGATTGACAGCTGCAAGCTAGGCAAATATTTGATGCCAACCATATGGTCTGAAATGAAATACCCTGGAAGCCCAACATTCCATAGAAATATGTACTTGGCAGGAATGGCCGTGTAGAAGACTTCTGTGACCGGAGACATTTCACACGTCCAAAAACACAGGAGAAATCTTTTAGAATTGCAGGAAAGGTTTTGCACTAGCCAGATAAAAAAAACATATTTGACAAAACATAAACTAGATAGACAGTCTAGCGGATATCAAATCATCGGAGATCACAATTAGCAAGTTGATAATGAGCGTCTGTGGAGATCACACCATTTCAAAGTATCGTCAACTCTGTGTATCTGTTTGTTATGATAATGCCTCAATGGATATGTTCTCCATGGCACCTATATTTATAGGCATAGCCTGATAAAACTACATCCATGGAACTACAGCTTGTTTACAATCTATATTTTAAATCCAATATTTCCAAAATATTAATGATTTTCGAGTACTACGGAGTGTACTCTGAGATTGTATTGAGAACCCATCTTATCTGCTACATTTATAAGATCTGGTAGTTAAACAGCTGATAACTGTATTTAAAAAACACATGAAAAAACAGGAAGTGAATCAGAGGTTGTAAAAATAAAACATTTGAAAGGATGTCTGAAAACTGACCACAAAAAAGCAAAGAAATGAAAAATGACAATGATGTCTAGGAGCCTAATTACGGTGATGAATGTGTGGGGTATTTGAAGAGTGCCTTGCATTCGGTCAGGCTTCATTCATTGTTTTTCATTCATTAAAAACCGACTGATCTCCTGCCCCAAAGATGTTTTTAGGAGCTTGTTGCTTTTATTGGGATGGAGACAGGAAATGACAAAGGAGAATAGCAGAACTTATGTCAGTAATCAAACTCAAGATGAAGCAAATGTAACATTTCGTGCATGCATTACACTGTGGGCTGCACATTTAGATTTCAAACAGTTGTTTTCAAAGCAAAGTTGTTCAGTGTGATGGAAATGGGCTGTGTGGAAAGGCCGCGGAAAAAAACTAACCAAAGTCATCAGAAAAAGTCATGGAAAACTCAATATATTATGTTTGTGTTAAGCCACAAACCCCACATTCCCTTTCATGCTGAGTATATAACCACCTCAGTGTTAACCTATATTCAAAGCTTTACATTATAAAAACTCGATAGCGCCACCTGCAGCTCAGCAAAGAATCAACCAAGTTGTCATGCTTTGTCAACCTACCCAGTCCTTAAAAGAAAAGACTGAAGAATAGATAGCAAGGGACACATAGCAAAAATATATAATTGTGGTAATTGTTTGATAATGGGATAAAGAGCTTGTTGTTCATGACACAGCCTTTAATTTATGCATCTTGTTTTCTAGGCAAAAAATCTTACCATTAAAATAATTTCATTGAATCTCTTTTTAAGACTTGGGAGGTAGATAAAAATGGCAACTGGTTAAATATAAAATATTAACAAACGTAAAAATAATTATTTAAAGTTAATTTATAAAAATACAGCTGTGACGATATCCTTAACGACTTCCGATTCATTCCCCCCCAGCATGTGGAAGCCCGCCAAAATGCGTGAGTGAAGTTAGCTACAACAAGGCTCTCAAACCTCCATATTACGCCCTCGAGAAACTACATTATTCAAATAGTTTCGTTTAAATAGCCCTTTGTCTTAATTTCCATATTCATTTTCAAGCACGTGTGTCCTTTTTGAGTTCTTTTGAGGCGTATCTAACCCATTTTTCGATAATGTTTGGCCCCGGGACTTTTATTTTGAAGGCCGGTCCGTAAGGCAGCCATGTTAGAGTAGCGTAGCTACCTTCACACTTGTTCTTCACGCAAGTTCGGTATCGGCATGGCTGCGCCTACCACAATGTCTAATGGCCAGGAAACAGCCTCCCTGAACGGCAAACCCGCGCTTAAGCGGTCCAGGGAAAGCGCGGAGCTCGACTCTCTGCGGATTCCGCGGGAGCCTCAGAATAAAGTGACTGTAGTGCTGGGAGCTCAATGGGGAGATGAAGGCAAAGGGAAAGTGGTCGATCTCTTAGCAATGGATGCCGACATTGTATGCAGATGCCAGGTGGGTAACGTTAATCTTCCGCACAGTTCATCAAAAGTAATTTTGTTTTTATGAATGTATGGATGCTTTTATGGTTGTGATTATGTGTTAGCATGAGTCTTGCTTTCGACACGTTTCTGAATCGGTGCATTTTAACGGGCCACCTCTGTGCGAGGAAAGGGGAAGCGAATAGGTGCAGAAGTAACATAACAAGCCTCACGTGACGCAGGAGGTGTCTTTGTCGCTTGATGGCGGGTTGATGGCGTTAAACGTTTGTTTGCGGCTGGCAGTGTCGCTTGTTTGTCTTTTCGCGATACTTGCGCGTCAATTTATGCTACCCATCAGATTTTGCTACACTCGTGTTGTGTTTGGGTTGTAACAAGTGTGTGTTATCAGGGAGGAAATAACGCGGGACACACAGTGGTGGTGGACTCAGTGGAGTATGACTTCCACCTGCTGCCTAGTGGCATTCTCAACAAAAAGGCTGTTTCTTTTATTGGTATGTTTGGTTTGACCCACTTATGAATCACATGTTACTACCACTCTAGTCCAGTTTTCATTTTGGTTCTGAAAAGTTCACCCGTAAATGAACTTCTTTGTCTGCAATTACTCACCCTCAGGTCTGGCTTTTTTATGATGTCCAAAAATATTTTCCACAAGGAAGTTGGATAATGACTTGGACTGCCAGACTGAACAATAATACAAATGAATAATTAAGTTATAAAAATGTGTAACTTATTGCCATTTGCAAACCGTTACCTCATTTACATTTTTGGTTAACTTTTGCCTTTGTTATTTTGCACCTGGTAATTTGTTGTGTTGACCTTTTTGTCGTATTTGCTGATGCGTCTCGCTCTGTCCCGCAGGTAATGGTGTCGTGATACACCTTCCAGGGCTTTTTGATGAAGCGGAGAAGAACTTGCAGAAAGGCAATGGTAAATGACGTGTCTTGGGCGTAAGAAAAACAAAAATGGGTTCACAAAGTTAAACATTGAAATATATCAGTGGTATAATAAGATTATAGGTACTGTATGTGGAATGTGGATACATGATATATCTGAAACTTTATTCTGTGTTTTCATGCCTTAAAACAGTTTTCTCTTCATTCAGGGCTTCAAAATTGGGAGGATCGGCTGAAGATATCTGACAGGGCACATCTTGGTATAGTTTTGTTTTGACTACCTAGACCTCTGTAATTTTGATTGCATATGACATTGACTATAAACATGTTGTGTATAAAGCAAAATACCAAAAAGTTCAAATCTATGTCTTTGACCTTTGCTCGTAGTGTTCAACTTCCATCAGGCTGTAGATGGGATTCAAGAACAGCTTAGACAGC
Organism: Triplophysa dalaica; assembly: GCF_015846415.1. Lineage (NCBI taxonomy): Eukaryota > Metazoa > Chordata > Actinopteri > Cypriniformes > Nemacheilidae > Triplophysa > Triplophysa dalaica. Next base: position 10,457,424 of record NC_079560.1, read on the forward strand.
AGCAGGCAGGAAAAAAGTGAGTCCTTTTGCGATTGTGTAATAACTAGTTTCCAGGCAATTTACTGGAAACAGAGGAAATTGAGTTCGACATCCTCTGTTTTACAGCTTGGGCACCACTAAGAAGGGCATTGGACCTGCATATTCCTCCAAAGCTGCGCGTAATGGACTCCGGGTGTGCGACCTGGTCTCTGACTTTTCAGTGTTTGAGGAAAAGTGAGTGTGAACTTGGATCAACCAAATTAGGACAAAACATTTGCAAACTATATACGATTAAGGGGGTTACGTACCATTGTATGTTAACTGTGCGTAAATGTCCATTCGCAGGTTCCGGGTGCTTGCTGGTCATTTTAAGACCATGTATCCCAATCTTAATATTGACGTTGATGCTGAACTCGAGCAGCTGAAGGTGACTACATTCATAGTAATAGTAGTGGCATCTTTCAATGTGATTTGTGAAACTTGTTGACTGTGATCTATCCGTGCAACGTTTTGCTCATTTAACCAACAGGTTTACGCCGAACGACTACGGCCTTTAGTAACCGACGGAGTTTATTTCATGCACAAAGCCCTCACTGGACCTAGCAAGAAGATTCTGGTGGAAGGAGCCAATGCTGCTTTACTGGATATTGATTTTGGTATAAATAAGCTTGTATTTGATCATATTTCTAAAAACTGCTTGTGTTTAATGGTATGAATTACACTGATGTATGCTGAATCGTTCATTTCTATCAGGGACCTACCCCTTCGTGACATCATCAAACTGCACTGTCGGAGGTGTTTGCACGGGGCTCGGTGTTCCCCCGTCTCATGTTGGACGTGTGTATGGAGTGGTGAAAGCCTATACCACCAGAGTGGGGGTGGGAGCTTTCCCTACTGAGCAGGATAATGTGAGTGTTTGTTCATAAGGGTATAATATATGAAAAATTGTTGATAGCCTTTCATATTATTATTTCTAATTTGTTGTTTTTAGGAAATCGGTGATCTGCTACAAAGCAAAGGGAGGGAATTCGGTGTCACAACAGGCAGGCGGCGTCGCTGTGGGTGGTTGGACCTGGTTTTGGTTCGCTATGCCCACATGGTTAATGGGTTTACAGCGTAAGTGTGTGATGATTTGATGAATCTTATTTTATATAGTGTTTGAGTCAATACAGGTTTAATTAGCTAAAGTTAGCTTGTCTCGTAATATCTTCGAGGATAATTCAGAATTAAAGGTTATTGACCTATTCTAAAATGTACTCATTTAAACTTTTGGATAAAGGTGTCTGCTAAATAAATAAATATAAATGTAAAGCATCCAGATTCAAAGAAACATGTCGATTCCATTGTCTGTTAATTTTTGTAAACTAGTAAAATTGAACGCTTTTCCTTTAATTTCTCTCAGCATTGCTCTGACCAAGTTGGACATTCTTGATACATTGCCAGAAATAAAGGTTGGAATCGCCTACACTGTAGATGAAAAGCCTCTTCCCAGTTTTCCTGGTTAGTTGCATGTTCTTTCAAAACATTCATTTTCAGATTTGTCACAATGACAAGTCTGGCCAATAATAAACGTTGGATTCATTCTTGAATTTATTGAGTCCTTTTCTGATTTAGTGTGTATTCATTGGTTATTTTAGCAAACATGGATGTCCTGACTAAGGTTCAAGTGACCTATGAAACGCTGCCCGGTTGGTGTTGTAGCACAGAGGGAGTACGCAGTTTTGATGAACTGCCTTCTCAGGCACAGGCGTACATTTGCTTTATTGAGAATGTCCTACAGGTGCCAGGTAAGAGCTTTTCTGATGCATACAACCATCTGTATAATCTACTATAACGCTGCTTTAGTCAGTTACGAATTGTAATCGTCGAATAATCTTGAAAATGTGTTTATCTTTTCAGTGAAATGGGTGGGAGTTGGCAAGTCCAGAGAAAGCATGATAAAGCTCTTCTAATAACAAAAACACGAGAAGCCAAACTTAAGTTGACGGTCTGCCAGGACGTGTGACATCATGACTGTTGGGGGACCAAAATCTTTTTATATGCATTTGTGCTGAAATTAAGACTAATCATGGGTTTCGAATCAACTGAATGTCCCACTTAGAATGTACACCAGCAATGTTTCTAGTAGTCGGGTTTGAACAAACCTGACCTGCTCCCCAGTAATTGGCATTCCTTGACTTATCATTTTCATTTCAAAGTGCCCCCCACATCTGCTCAGAAAAACCTATTAATCACAAATAAATGGCAGAGCTAGACCTTTGTCAGTAATGTGATGAATTGTGGAGCTTCAGACTTGATCTTTTTACAAAGTCTCTTTAAATGGAACATGGCACCTTTCACATTATGAGCATTTGAAAAATAACTATATGCATTGCTAATAGGTGGATAAAACCAAACTGATTTTTAAGGTGTTGTATACTGTGCTTTTTATGTAATCTAATGTCTGGGGTGAGCGCAAGGTCTTGTTTTGTCTTTTTAATTTTATGTTTATGAATACTTCCAGACTGATTTGCTGTAGTTTAAAGTACCGAAAGGGACCTTCACGCAAAGCTTTGTGATTCTGGGATAAAAAAAGGGCGTTGTTAAACTTCTATCAGCAATAATACACTTGAACAGTGCTTGGATCTTATGACGGACAGCTGTACGTGCACAGATGTACAGTGCATTCCACCTCTTCAAATATTTGCTGCTGTTTTTCAACAATAAAGTGCGAATATTTGCAACGTGATGCACTTTATTTTTTATACACTTTAAGTTTTGAGAAACCGGTTATGTCTCCACCCTGAATATATTTATATGGCGTATAAAAGATTAATGTTTTGTAAGAAAATCCATGGATAACTTCTGCAACATCTTCGTTATGGCAGTGTTGTATGAGTAACAGTCATGGGAAGTTGTGAAATTTAAACCGGTCATTCTTTTAGACGATGCAGGAGTTATGTTATCATGCGTACTTTTAAGTGTGCGTTATGCTGGATACTCTGCTATCAGATATTTCACGGATTAGAAGGTATTAATTTGCATTTATTAGCCAACAAAACGTGAAACGAGAAAATGAATTGTAACAGATCAGTGCTGTCTGTATTAATTTTTCTTGTTTAAATCCATTTAAAACTGTTTTAATCACTGGCTGTATCTGTTATAGATAATTTAATGTCTTTCTAAAATTCATGAATTATGTCTACAGTGTGCCGAACAACAGGAGTGTTTCAAACTTTCCCAGTCAGCAAATTAAAGAAAGCGGTCCAATCCGGTACACATCCTCGTAGCAACAACTCAACCAGATCTGTTCCATAATTCCACCTGCAGTGAGCCCTATAATAAAGAATGACATGGCCCATATGTGGATCTTATTTGTCATTCTTGTTTGGCCGAGTTCAGTAAAGGACTAAGGGCGCTTATGTGGGCCACATGTGGCTGATAGACCAAAAAGCCAGAGTTTAACCATATTTGCACCGCACCATATTAAACAATTATTCAACAAACAATATTAAACACAAACTCAATTTTTTTTATTACAGATTATGAAAAATCCATTTTAGTCCTCTAGTAAATCAAACACTCAACTACACAAATGTATTCAAAATCATTTGCTTTTGGATGTTTTATGTACTCAAATATCTAGACGTACTCTGTTTTCATTCGTTAGCTTGTTTTTAATAATATGTAACATTCAAAGTGTCTATATCTTGCATTTCTGTACACTAAATTATGTGAAGAGGAAACTAACATTCTAAGGCCCATTTCGCATCTTAAACCTCGGACTTTGGATAAACTGACATCACTGATGTACAGTGACCATCAGATTTTACACAACGAATGGATCTGGTATGTCATCAACACAGAAAGGGAGAGTGATGATGAAATTATTGAGCTGCGGCTTGTTGTCAATGCAGGTGTGTATAATTTACTTAGTTTACAGAATTATTTGTGCCAAGTTAAACTTTTTAAAATGTTGCATTTATTTCTGTTTGTTTTCTTAAGAGGTTAATCTTGTATGATACATCCTGAGATTTCATGAATAATAGAAATCTATTTCCTACATCTATTAAAATAAAATTGATATCAAGGACTGTGAGAGAAAGTATGATTGTTTTTAAATACAAAATAATATATATATATGAAAGCAGTGAAGTAACCATAATACATTTACATTTTTCCAAGAATACGAGTCAGTTTTTTAGTTAGCCTAGGTAATAAATAATTTATAAAGGTAATTAATAGTTTAACTTATATTTTTATTCATTTTGAATGGACACATGATACATTGCCACCCTGTGTTAATATAAAAATTTGAGACTTTAACACTGAAGAATACGTGGCAAATGACGTCAGCATTTAGGTGAAGACCCGGATGTCTGCAATCCGTTCACAGCAATCAGAAAAACAGACGCATTCAACCGGTGAGAAATGTATTCTTCTGATTATGATCAGAAATGTTGACACTCTCTTTCATTGATACATTAACGCTACTCGTTATTTCAGATGAATGTCTTATTTATATCGCCGTTTTACCAATAAAATACCTTATTCAGGCACACTGTCAGATGCACAGCTAGCCTAGCAGCTAACATACGCTTAATATCTTCTATTTAAAATAAAGGCACAAGGAGAGACATGCAGATGATAACATTATGATACAGTAGTCATATATTTGTTAGGATACTTCCGGTTTAAAACACTGCCATAAAGCGAAGGGCCAAGGAAGTCCCATAGATCTGCATTAGTTGTGATCACAGCTGTTTAAACATGATCTTATTAAACCATACTTGTCATACAAACTCGTATGATTGAAGCCACGTCCCTCTAAATGCAAGCAGTTTATGAAGTTCTGGCTGATCCTTTGCTTTACAGGAAAGTGCATGTTTGTCAGTTTAGGATGCATCTCTTGTAAAGGTGAATGAAATAGAGAACAAGACCATCACAAATGGAAAGTTCTTATTTATTTGTACAGAAAAATAATTTTACTGATACTCTTCTGTTCTGCTTTACTTTCAGTGGTGTGTATGGTACTGTCGCAAGGTGATGAGTTGTTGCATAGATGAACACACGCCGCCGCCACGGTCCTAAAAACAGCCAGGACGGGGTTTACACTGGGCCGTCTCAGACCCAGTCCCAGCTGGTCCAACAGCTGGAAACCCCCCTGGCTGTACCAGCGCCCATCGCCCCTCCTGCAAACCCAATCAGCATGTCCTGCCGAGACCGTACCAGCGAGTTTCAGTCTGTGTGCAAGTCCATACAGGGAAGACAGGTGCGAAAGCTTGATGCATGCTGGTAAAGATTTGTGAAAGTATAAGACTGTACCGGTCTGCACACTGATATTAGGCTGCATGTGTGTTGTAACATAAAGGAAATTATAAATGGGTACACATGAATGACCAGTGATTAACATTAACATAATTTGTGAATGCTTTATGAAAGTATAACAGAAATAGTTTGAAAGGTTAAAAATTGTCCAAATACTTGTTCACGTTCATTTTTCCCAGAATGGAGCACAGCCCATCAAACCCATCAACAATGCAGTCAGACAGCGGACTGAATTCACTCTCATGGCTAAGTAAGATTAATCCTTCATACATAGTATCAGCACAGAGACATGCATTTAACCTATAATTTATTCAGGCTTACTTAAGTTTTAATGGCCTGCTTATTTCACCGACTTGGCCTCAAGACAGATATTGACTGCATCTCATTAACAGGCGAATTGGACGAGACCTCAGCAACACTTTTGCCAAATTGGAGAAGCTCACAATTCGTAAGATTCTTTTTCCCTAATCATCCCTCAAATGGACCAATCTCGTCTGTCTTTGATTTGTAATTGATTTTATTTTCTAATGCAGTTGCCAAAAGGAAGTCCCTGTTTGATGATAAAGCGACTGAAATTGATGAACTCACTTACATTGTGAAGCAGGTCAGGATGATTGTTACATCATCTTTTTCAGGCATATGGTTAATTCTGTCTGTTTCACACTAAAATGTTACTCTGTTTGGGGGCATTCAGGACATCAACAGTCTGAATAAGCAGATCGCTGGGTTGCAGGAAGTTGTTCGATCCCGGAGCGGACAGAATGGTAGACATCTTCAGAAACATTCCAACACCATCGTAGTCTCGTTGCAGGTATTACCATCTGTATTTAGTGTTTAGTGAAAATCTCAAGGTGCTTTAAGCCTAAAATAAAACTTTTTAAATGTTTTTTTTTTCTGTTCATAGTCCAAACTGGCGTCGATGTCAAGTGACTTCAAGTCAGTCCTGGAAGTCAGAACAGAGGTTAATATTGATTAAATTATATCTTGTTTTGAAGTGCAATTTCAAGTTATTTTGTTTGAGAGACTTATTTTCATTTTTTTCATTTTCTGTTTAGAACCTGAAGCAGCAGAGAAGCAGACAGGACCAGTTTTCCCAAGCGCCTCCGTCCACCTCTTTCAATGGCAACAGCTTTAGTAAGAACATTTGACTTGTGTTAAAGCGGAGTGGACTGTCGATGTACACATTCATGTAGTTATTCTTCACTTTTGCTTCCATTTACCAGGCAATTCAGTGCTCATGCAGGATGATTCAAAGAAGAGCGATATATCTATAGATATGGACCTCAACACCAGTCAACAGATGCAGTTAATAAATCAACGGGTATTGATTGTTTCAGTGGTCGTTTGTAATGGTTAAATACCTTTGAATGTTTATTAAGTACTTACTAAGTTTGTGTCATGTGTTTATTTGTGTCATGTGTCTATTAAGGATTCATACATACAGAACCGTGCAGACACTATGCAGGATATAGAGTCCACTATTGTGGAGCTTGGTTCTATATTTCAGCAGCTGGCTCATATGGTGAAAGAGCAAGAAGAGACTGTACAGAGGTGAGCCATGCGGCCTTACAAAACCATTCTCTTTGCATTGTCGGTCTTTATTGTGTGACATAGTCATTATTATTTAAACTTTCATTTCTCTTCCCCGACAGAATTGACGCCAATGTAGAGGACACTCATCTGAACGTGGACCTAGCTCATTCAGAGATACTCAAATATTTTCAGTCTGTCTCCAACAATCGCTGGCTCCTCATCAAGATTTTCCTCATCCTCGTTATCTTTTTCATTGTTTTTGTGGTTTTCATGGCCTGACAGCCGCAGGTGTGCCATGATCATCTCTTGAAAAGTGCAGATTTGAGGAATTATCAGTATTTGAAGAGTAACTCTTGTCGTAGCTCTGATCTTCTTTCATTATTTTTGTAGTGCATCATGCTGTAGTGTTTTTAGCATATGTTGACTGACTGCTGAGCGCTCTCCTTTAGTTTTTTTTCTGTCCCATAAAATTGAGTAAGATATGCTGCTTAGATTTCTTATTTCAGTATTGTTCAATTTACAGTAGGTTAAAGGTCAAAACATATATTCCTAGCTGTAGAAGCTATTGGAACTAAATTCCCAAATTTCAATTTTCAGAGATAACTTTCTGAGAGTAACACATCTTTAACTTACTGCCTTAAATCTTGCTCATAGCTTTTATAGTGATTCATTCCTTCAGCAGAGTACACTTCAAATCATCCTTCGGTGCTGCAAGATAACAATAACAATGTCTTTCTTTAAAGCTACTATCTTCTGTTGAAACTGAGTATCTTGGGTAAAAGGTCCTGCTTTTAGCAGATTATGGATCATTTAGCCAAAGTGCATAAAGGTTTGTGATAAGCATTATTTTTGTACACATCTTTGACTTTTAACCATAAGACTTTAAAAAGCATTTCCAGTTATTCTCTGATATTTGATTAGGGAAGATTATGCTGGAGTTTGAATATTCATGGATGGTTCAGATGGTGAGGGATAAACCACCAAGAAGGAAAATAAGCCCAAGATTTTATGTTGAAGATTTAAGAAGATTTTATGTCCGTCTGTGATTTATTACAAAATAATTGGAAATCCTTTTTGTTTGACAGGGCTGAAAAATGGAATATTCATACATTTTAATGAGTGACACTAACATGGCTCTCTGGAAATACTGTTTTCAACAGCTCAGCATAAAATGATATTTTTTAAAGAACATGTCCATTTATTTTTAACGTGACATACTTGTGCTGGGGAAATGTCCCAACCAATAAGTCAATTGTATACTGTAAAGAAATTATTAATAGAAATAGAGAAATATAATTTGTTTAAATGTCTGTATTCTGATTTCGTTCACTTCATTTATGTAAACAAAATGCAAGTCAAAATATATTGAGGACCTGTGTAACATCTATAATTTAATTAGTTTTTGCATTAGCTAAGTATGCCATTTGTTATAATTGTTAAATTAGTTAGACCTCACATGCAATAATGTGGGAACTAAAAGATGGGAAAATACAAGTTCAGCTTTGTTCTTTACACTTATTACAAGGCTCGTTGAAATGCTTGATTCTGATAGGCCAGTCCCGACATTTGCAGGTTTGTTATTACCAGATAACAACTTCTAATAACATACTGTGACCCGGATGCAGCAAATCATTTTTAACAAATTAAATATAAATATGTCTTTTAATAACATATATGACATTATATTCACAAATGATTAAACCAAATTGCCTGTTTGTGACATTTGAACGTCGTTTCTAACCTAAAAATCGAAAGTAGCCTAAACGTTTTTCATCGGAAGGTCTGCATTCTGTACAAATGAGCTAATGAAATAATTCACATTTCATGTCCAGTTTTTCTTATGTTGCAAGTAGTCTGTAAAACTACAACTTGTCACTTCACCACGATTTACATTTTATAATTAAAGTTATTTAAAATATTTATATAATAATCTATCATCATCACAAACCAGGATAAATTGTGTTCCGCGTGACGAACCTCACCATTTTACGTTACGAATATTTAAGCCCAAAAAAGACCCACCTGAAACTTAATTTAATAATTTTGGTAGTAGGTTAAATTCTATACTATTGCACAGTAAAGTGTTTTTTGACACTTTACCTGAGTCCTAGGAATGAGGTGTAGGCTACATGGTGAAGAAGATACAAAGTAACACACCTGTAAGGAGGTCCAAGAGGGACCACCAAGCTACTGTATTACGCACGTGCGGCTCTCTGTCGCCCACTCCTGGCGCGCGTCACCAACAAACCAACTTTACTTGTTGATGAAAGTTGTGAAACGTTGTGAGGGTTTCTGAAGTGCACCACAATTTTATCAAACTCTTCGATGACCACATAATACCACAATGATAAAAATGTAATTTTGTGTCGTAAAATAATTTTATGTCACACAGTTTCGCTTCTTTGGATTCTCTTGTGACTTCCAACAAATAAGTCAAAGATATGTCCCAGAAAAATATTTTGGGGGGGGAGTATCCCTTTCATAAACACTTCTTGTGAAGACCAAGAAGCATGGCGTTACATAATGCTTTTTTTGCTTTTTGCTTCTGATATATTGCTGTATAAATTGATTTGTAAAATACAGAAAGACAAATGCTTTGCTATTTTACAGCTCATATTTCAGACATGACTAAAACATTCATCCCATTTTGCTCTTATGAAGGAAACTTAAGTTTTACAGAATGACATAATACTAACATTTGTGGAAACTTCGCTTTCAAAATCGATTTAATCTCCTCGTCCTTACGATCCTATAATACCAGTGAACCTCTCACTTCTGTTCTTTGGCCTCCTGTCTCCCCACTCTTGTTAAAAGCCTGGGGAAATTGCTAGGATTAGATTAATGTGTAATATAAGAGTTCTTAAGTACTGGTGTTCAGCAGAGAGTTGCCACTCTGCATGTGTTTCTCGGTTTACTTAACATACAGGAAAGAGGGATGAGCAGAGTCAGCTCTTTCTCAGATTCTTGTCATATCTGTCTGTTTTATGTCAAGGAATGCATGTTTCTGAAGGGTTTAATAAATGAGAAAAAGAGGATTTCTTAATTATTGATAATTTCTAAAAAAAGAAACATTATGGCATTTTGTTCTACATTAATATTTATCCTGTGGTTTATAAGACACAAAAATCAAGACAAACTTAATATTTCATATAGACATTTTTGGTAAATTGGACGGATGACATATTCAACATCCAACACCCTCCTCTCACTTTTCACACCCATTCCCAGCTCGGCAAATTGAGTTCCTGGTAAAATACCTGACAATTAGAGATTAATCAATTTTGGAGTTTTAGAGCAGGGATTCCTTTCCTGTCCCATCTTCATGCCATGTCAGGCATCACATCGCTTTACACTTGCCAGTACCTCTCTGCCGTATTTTCATAAACTGTTTCTCTGTGAAAAAGATATCAAAATACATTATTAAGGGAGAGGAAACATCCACCTGCGGAAAATAAGTGAGTATCCATTTTTTATTGACAAATCTCTAGGTGATCAAACTGTATTGAGATTGAATATGTGACTGATCTGGTAGTTTGTGAAGAAAACCAATCTCTCTTAATATTATGATATAAATGATCCTTAATATCATCTTAAAAACATTTACAGGAAATTGACCACTTCATTTAAAGTGCTCATGACTAAATGTGGATCATAATAGGAGCAGTTTGCGCAATGTGACGTGTTAATTCTGTTATTTTCTTGCATTTGTATTATTGCTGTTAGGATTGTTTTTAACGTAATCTTGACTAAAATGCTTCTTCAGGTCTGCACAAGACATAAGTGACAAATGAATGCTTAATTCCTTTAATGGCTTTCGATTTATAATATGTAAGGTCTGCTTGGCTCCCTTTATTTCAAGTTTTTTGTTTTTGTTAATTTTGTATTTTCCGTATACAGTTTTTAGTATTTCTAATAATTAAAGTAAAATTGTGTTGTACATAATGAAGTATTGAAAAAAATGTTTATAAATAAAAAGGTTTTAAAAAGTGACACTCCCTAATAATTTACGTATATTTATGTATTCCTAACTTTCCATCTTTTTCATGTCTCCATCTGTCAGATGTCACCCCTCCCTTACTTGCTGGTCACTTTTTATATTTATCCCCAGTGTCGCCATAAATCTTCCATATGCATCTGTTCAGGTTCTGATTTACCTCGGCTTTCCTTTGAGTCATAAAAGTTTTTCATTGCTTGTGGTGTCCAGCCAAGAATCCGAGAAGGTGATCCAAAGCCTTTCTCGCAAATTACACAGAGGGATCAAAGTGGGTATAAAAGACTATTTAGAGAGGGCAAAGGAATCAAATGTCTAGATGTAGTCAACTGGGCATTTGCTGTGTACAGTTATGTCGGTTAAGGGTAAAGGTACAAATATAGTTGATTCATATTACATCGAACATTAAATTATTTTTAATTGACTATGGACCTTGTTTACTTGTTTACCGATTTTTCTGTCACCTGCAGTATTTATGTGCCTGGCGATAGACATTCTTTACTCAGAGAAAGGATCTTTGCTGCAGCATGTTTATTGGCATCAGAATCCTGGTCCTGGTAATATGAATAAAAGCCGAACGTTCTTCATCTTTAGTATTGATGGCATCTATCCCAGTGTAAACAGTGCAGATCTACATCATTTAATTGCATGCTGACAAATAGAGGGCTACTCTGCTTAACCCTTTGAATTGATAGTTACTCAATCCAGACGAAAAATATATTCACTATATTTTAAATTTATGATGGCATGTTGAATCGAGGTCAAAAAACAAAACGTGACAGTTCATCCCAACATGAAAATTCATTATTCATTCACCCTCATGTCATCCCAAACTTGTAGGACTATCTTCTACAGAACACAAAAGAATATATTTTGTTGGTTACCAAACAACACCGGCACTCATTGACTTCCATTGAATGGACACAAAACCGCTGACACATCTTCTTTTGTGTTCCACATAGGAAAGTCGTACACATTTAGTATGATATAAGTGTAACTCTGGTTGTATGTATTTTATTTTACTTATGAATATTTCATTTTTTTTTGACAATGGACAGCTACAGCATATTGAATTAAAGATGGTCAAAGGTGGTCAGTTGTAGTGGGTGTTTCAAAAACCGCAGGTGAACACATGACTTGAACACATCTTTTACCCACAAGCATGTGAGCAGCTAATTACATTATGTTAAATGTACTTGGAATGTTCACTCATGTTACACCTTTGATCATTACAGTAGCCTACTTAAGTTGCCACAGGGGGTTTTATCTCTCCTTACTTAATGTGGTCTCTGGCATTTGACCTAACCCTGTAACACAAGCTTTTTGTTGCCAAGTGTCCTGCATGCCCAGGACTGAGTAGGGAAAACAAAGAACACAAGCGGTTGCTTTTTCTTTGCAGAAGCCACTTTAGTGGCCCTGTGATACATTATCATAAATAATACAGTGTTGCTGATAGGCTCCTTGTCTGGTTATGTAATGCACTCGTCTATGTGGTTGTATGTTAGTGTTACACCACTGTAGTGGTTTTGTCTCTATGTATAACTGGTTTTGTCTCTATGTATAACCGGTTTTGTCTCTGGTCATCTAACCAAAATGCCTCACTCCTGCTGTTTTAAAACAGAAACAATATGTGGTGTCAATTTATGCTTACAGTGTAAATGAAGTAAGAAATATTTTTTTCAAATAGTTATTCATTGTAAGAGCCCAATTTCCAAAAAAGAGATTAGTACTATTAACAATGTTATTAATATGTGACCGTGGATCACAAAACCAGTCTTAAGTAACACAGAAATTTTTTAGTAAAAATCGATTTTTCTTTAATGACAAAAATAAATAGGATATTGAGTAAAGATCATGTTCCATGAAGATACTTTTTTAATTTCCTACCCCCAATATTTTGTGTCTTTTGCACCCTCAGATTCCAGAGTTTTAAACGGTTGTATCTCCACCAGATATTGTCCTGTCTGCAACTATCCTAACAACCCATACATCAATAGAACGCTTAATTATTCAGCTTTCAGATTATGTTAAAATCATGTTTTTGTTGTCCAGGGTCACATATTATTATATTATGTACATTGATTGACTAATGGTCACCTTAGATCCTTGTGTAAAATCTAACCGCATCTGAGCATCTCGAACATTTGGCTATTGGCAAACAGCAGAGCTGTGCAATGTTACAGCTCCACATGCAGACGCATTTCTCACGTACTGCTGGAAGAGCGGCACGCATCGCATGTCCCTCCGATACTGACACAAGCATATGGGAAGTGTTAAAGAGAGAGGTAGATAGAAAGTAGGTGGGAGGAGAGACAGAAAGAGAGTGAACACGAGAGCAAATGAGAGTTTATGAAATTGGCTAGGTAATGTAATGTCAGGATTCACCATAATGCGTTGAATTAGTAGAATTGATAACATTTCTTCCAGTTAAAATTAGGAAAATGATTGGAAGAGGTATAACAGCGACCAAAATGAACTATAATTTTGGATTAAAGGACACTTTGGATTAAGGGTATGTCCTGCAAGTACATACTTAACCCAGTTGTTTCAGGATACAGTCAGACAGGTGCTACTGGTTATTAGAGCAAGGTTGGTGCTAAACACTGAAGGACATGGCTTTCCAGAAAAATAATTGAACAGCCCTTATATAGAGAGTTTTACAACTTTCTTTTTTCAGCTGTCAATTCCAGATTCATGTACAACATAAATTTAAAGGAAGAAAAATTCTGGCATGGTCAGGCCGGCCCATATCAGCCACAGTTGGCAAATACAAGCAAAGCTCTGTAAAGCAGCACAGCGCACATGCACACTGTTGACACATCTCATTTCCATTGTATATTAGCAGCAGTTTTATAGGATTTTCTCCATCCTGCTCAAGAATTTGTGTCTTAGCGCAGTGAACCTATTTTATAATCACATTTTTATTACAAAGTAATGACTTTCATTTTAACTCTGGTCTCTGTGCATTAACTGGACAATTCTTTCATTTTATTTCATTGTAAATTTCATCAATATCTTTTTTTAACCTATTTTTTATCAGGACGTGTCAAAGATAATACATAGATTTGAATTATAATCGTGGTGATGGTGGGGTGGTTCCGAATAGAGCCAACCCATAAAATTTGTGTAAGCTGTGCCTGGGGCGAACACAAAAGATAAATTATGATATTATAACAAAACAAATCAATCAAAAGGTAAAAGAGCCACTTCAAACTGAGAGTATCTGCATCGACCCCACCCTTTTTCGCCCTCCCTCTCTTTTGCTTTCTTTTCTTGATTTCCTTTCTCACTCTCTCTCTTCATCCCTGTGAAGCAATAGTGCCCTGCTCGTCAGATCCCACCCACCTTCAAACACACACACACACAAACACACTCACTCTCTCAACTGAGGCTCTGTCTGATTGAGTACCTTTTCATTCTTGGGCATTTAGCAACAGACACACACGCTCACACACACGCTCTGTGTAGTGAGAAGCTGAAAGAAATCCTGCAGTTTGCGGCTGCAACTGTGCTGGACATGCAGAACCGTGAGCACTGAGGTGGGAGATGGGCTTGCGAACTTGTGTGTAAGAAACTGTTTCTAATTCATTCTGGATTCTAGTGCTTATGTGAGTTAAAGATGTTGCCAGGATCATGCATGAAGGTGCTTGGCTTGAAGTTTCAGAGAAAGTGAGGTTTTGCTTTGATTGCATGGTTAATGGACATTGACATTTTGTATGAACATTCAACTATTAGTCTAATATGCACATTGTCACTTTTACTATATTCACAACATAAACGTGAGGTTCTGAGTATTAGTACACAAACTAAAAGCACAGGAAATTAGACGTGTGCAACTTGCACGGGTTGGCACTTGATATGTTTCTGCTGGGGAGGTTTTCTTTATTATTTCATATATTTGCTTTGGCTTGATAAATTAGCAGATCTTCTCGCCTTGAATGTCTGTATATGTGCCTGTTCATCAAATCACTTTTTATAGTGAGCTTGCAACCATGCAGTCAGCAGATCCTCTGGCACTTTGAATTAGATGCTGAAACCAATAACTGCCACAGACATCTAGAGCTGAAGCTTCTCACATCTCACACACGCACAAATACATTCACATGTGCTGAGCTGTACGCTCATAAACACAGATATACTGATCCTAATATAACCACAGCGTGTGCACAATGCTCATGCTAAATAGTAATGTTAAATTGGTTAAAATAGTTAAATCAGGTTGCAGTATAAACATACACGTGAATTTCACGTGAATGTTAACTCATTTTATTTTAATTATTGTTCTTTCATGTTGTTTTATTGTGTTAAGGGTAAACATTAAAACTTTATCTTCATTGAAAATTGCTGTAAAATATTATTTGACACAAATGTGGAAATATGTATTCTATTAACCATTTTGTTTTAAACCCAGTACGCTAATTTGAATAGACAAATGACATGTTCACACGTTCTTTTACCCACTTGTAAATTTGCTGTTTATTTCTGTCATTTAACTTTTTTCCGCATTTCATTAATTAGTGAAAATTTGGTTAAATTAAACAGTAAATATTGTTTTGAAGTAACAGCAACAGTCTTCATGCAGGGCTCCGCACTTGGTGTACAATAACGGCAACTCTCAGTCACCACCATTCTGCCAAATATCTCCTTTCTTGTTCCACAGAAGAAAGGCAAACGTTTTTAACAAGAGGAAGGAACGCATATAAAATTGTGTTCACTTTGTGATAAATGTGACCCTGCACCACAAAACCAGTCTTAAAGCGGGTGTAACACACGCGGTTTCTGCCAATCTCATATTAATCACGAGTACCAATAGAGTATTGAATACTTTGTATCTTCGAAGAGTATTAGTTTATAAAAAATAAAACAGCTGTACGATTATTTCCGAAACCATATGTCGTGTGCGGGGAGGAGGGCTAGGCTGAACTTAAGCGTGTACGCACCCATTGCCAACAAAACACAGACATCAGTTTCACTCACCGCATGTGTTTCATGTCCGGCATCTTTAAGCGCTGGGACGGGTTCATATATCAGTTTCAACAGTTTTTATAACATTCATCACCCAAATGCAGTGAACAAACAAACACCTGAACTTCGCGAACATGCTCTCTCTCCTGCTTACAAGTGAAAGCGCCGTCTGCACATGCTCCTTCTCCACTGCTCCTTGCTGCCGTGTGGCCGTGCCGCGTGCTTTTCAGGGAGAATTGTTCAATAAGGGACTAAGAAAATTTGTTACAAAACAGTTTCATGTTTGAAAAAAACTTTCTGAAACCTGTACGATAGCCGGTGTAGTGTTTTGAGCACAGAAATACCACGTAATACGCCCATCTAATTTTTTGACAAGTTGACCATGTTAACCATGAGAAGACAGCATGTTTAACATTGTTTAACACGGCCGGGTATCATGCTAGGTCATGCATTTTGACTTCTTTACATTGTTAAACGTGCTGTGCTGGCTTCTCGTGCTAAACATGGTCAACTTGTTAAACAACGAATTGGACATAGTATTTATGTACTTGATAAACTCCCCCAGCATTCCAACTTGTGACGGAAAGTTTTTTGTAATTCTGGATCCCTGTGTCGTCCTATTTCTTTTGTTAGCCAAAAGCACGACAAGGCGAAGGCGATTTCCACCAAGATTATCTGCGCTGCGTCAAGATGGAATGTGCAGCGCTGCAGCTCGTTACTCTTGCGATAGTGAAGTTTAGGTGTGTCTGTTTGTTCACTGCATTTCACTGATGGATGTTAAATAAACTGTGGATTTAACACTGGAAATGGAGATCGTTTGAAACTGATAGATGGCGAGGTCCCAGTGCTAAAAGATGGCGGACATGAACTGCACGTTACGTCTGTGTTTTGTTCACATTTTGCCCACTCTTTGAGAAATACCCAATCAAGGTCTCTGTGTAAAGCTTAGAATTATAGCTTTTGGATTCATCTATTTTCTGCAACTTCATTACACCAGTAAGTCAATAGACACCCTTCAACCAAACCTGTTTCTGCTACGCTTCTGATTAACAACTTAAAATGCAATTTTCTCAATATTTTGATAATTTGCACCCTCAGATTCTCCAGTTTTAAACAGTTGTATCTCGACCAGCATTATCCTTCAATAAAAACTCATATATCGATAGTTTGCTCATGTAATTAGCTTCCAGATGATGTAAACTGAGTTTGCGCTCAGTTTGGTTGTTTCTTGTCACATGATCTGCGGTGCATGTGCGCCATTCTGAAAAGTTGAAATATTTTCTTCTCGAGGCATCGCCACACCGCATGCACGTAGTGACCGCGTCACTCCCTTTTTGAGCATGGTTGCCAGGCATCTACGTTTAAAACAATAAATTTGTGCGCACAAAAGATCCGAAGTGTGAACGCACCCTACTGGATAAGTTGTCTAGGGTCAAAAATGTTGACAGAGCTTTTATTTTGGTGTGAACGGTCCCTTTAAGCTATAACGCTTATCATTTCCCATCACATAATCCACATGGCCTGCTGTGGCCTTTTCGAATGCTAAAGTGCTTTTACCTTTGCTGTCTGCAATTTGATTTAACACATAGTTGAGTTCATCTGTATTAACAGAAATCTTGTAAAGAATTCCCTTGCCAGTGTGCCTCAAAGCCCAACTCAGCTATATGTCCTGTTTATTAGGTTTTGTTTGCTTAACAGCTGGTTAATGGTCTGAAGCTACTGCCCCCACATTTCCCTTAAGTAACTGAAGACAGATGAGTTTTGTTTCACTCACACGCAGCTTTGTTTTGCAAAGTGACATGTGAAGGTGCGACCTCTCTGACATGACAGGAACCACCTGGCGCTCGTAGAACACTGTGATACCGGTCAGTACAAATCAAAAGCCAAAAATACATCTGGACAAACATTCAGAACCGCTTCGTGCTAAGCAACATAGCTCTTGTGCTTTATGCCGTGACAGAATGTCATTAAAGTCATTTCCTTTATATCAGCAGAAGGATCTTAAAATTGAATCAGATTGTTTTAATGATTTATCTTAATGTAGTAGGCTTTGAATTTAACCCATTGTGTCCAAAACAATTTCCCCATCAGTGTCTCCTCAGTCAGATCGTGAGGACGAGGGTGTTTTACATGGTTACGGGTCCAGAGACTCCATCCTTAGCAACTGCCACAGGCGGAGCTGGAACAGCCGGAAGAGGGAGAAGGAAACAGACTGGTTTGTGGTTTTTCCTATATATAATTCTGAAACTGGTAAAGCAACACCGTGGAAGCTTTAATGGGCATAACAATAATCCTTGGTAAAGTCATTATGTGGTCATGGTTTGGCTTTTAAAATCAAGTGCTTGCAACGTCCTCATGTGTGCGGTTGCATTTGCAGTCCTGTCTCGAAGAAGACGAACAGCAGTGGTGGAAAGCAGAAGAAACGGGACTGCAGAACTAAAATCATGCAATGCTCCACCCTTTTTCTTGTTCTCACCGGAGTGCTCCTGTACCTGGTGATGGGAGCTCTGGTGTTCAATGCCATCGAGGCTCCTTATGAAGAAAGCCACCATGATGAACTGCAAACTATCCGTAATGAGTTTCTAGGCAACTACACGTGTGTGGATCAAGACCATCTAGAGTTGCTGATAAATGTAAGCGATATATTGCACAATGGGTTGGTACAAACTCAAACTATTTATCTGAAGTTATTTGACAGAGTTGTATACTGTAATGTCCCTGTATTTTAAAGAGTAATGAGCAATGCTAAGGTCATGGGTTTAATGATCAAATGTGTACAGTACCTAAGATAAAAGTGTCTGCAAAATGGATAAATGTCATGTTTGATTAGAACAACAAAATATCTATCCTATTTAGAGATTAGATTTTATTTTGTTTATTTTTATTTGCTATCTATAAACTTATTTTAAACTTAAAAAAGCATACGTCTACTTCTTAAGTGTTTCTTAGAAATATACTTAAAATGACACTTAAGTATACCTATACTAAAAAGTAAACTTACTATCAGATCGAGCTTATTAAATCACTTTCACATAGTTTTAAATAAACTTACAATGTTCAAGTCACAAGTCAGTTTTGAGGTATAGAATAGCTTAAAGTAAAAACATTTTGGAAACTTAAGATGATTTAATTTGTACACAGTGATAACAAGAAATTACTTTAAAACTTCTTAAAGATATAGGCATCAAGTTTAACAATGTATGTTTATAAAATAAAAATAGAACAGTAGTATAGCCTACTACGCAAAAATATGCAAAAATAATATATGAATGTTTGTAAACTATAAATTTATCTAAAGTTCACTAACATATTAGTTTAAGCCTTGAGATACACTAACAGTATATAAGCTAGTAAAATAGTAGTTTACTGTGAGTATACTTCAATGTGTACTTTAAGGAGCAATGTGGAGATTTTAGAAGTATCTAGTGGTGAGTTTGCGAATCGCAACCAACAACTCATCCCTCCTCCCTCCCTTTTGAAACACTACAGAGGCTTGTTTGTCCTAGAAACAACACGACAACAACATTCCATGCAAGTAGACCCGTGGTGCATGTATGTAGATAGAAATAGTTCATTCTAAGGTAATAATAACATAACGCTTCATTATGTAAGTTCTTTATAAACCTCTGAAGACAGAGTTATGTATATTGCCTTTCTGTCAATATATCCTCCAAAAACTACACACTGGAGCTTTAATACATTTAAAATGTGCTAAAAGTATTGCACAAACAATCATTATATCAGAAAATGCAGTTTTAAACTAGTTGTGTACTCAAAGTTGGCTACTGTTGCACTTAAAGTATACTCAAAAGTGCACTTCTATAAACTAAAGATCCAATTTAGTCCCAAGAAGTACTGGAATAATAAACTTTCAAGCATACTACTAGTACATTTATAAATTGGTACACATACTTCATGAAGTATACTTATTAAAATGGACTTAAAGTATGCTTACTTTTTAAGTGTAACCCCTTGTCCACTACCTTTAACCCACGCAGAAGGTGGCAGAGGCTATCAGTGTTGGAGTTGACCCAAGCAGTAACACAACATTCAGCACCAGTTGGGACCTGGCCAGCGCTTTCTTCTTCTGTGGCACCATTGTCACCACCATTGGTATGGTACTACCACATCGCTAGCTGAAAATACCTGCATGTCAAACCCAAAGCCTGGCCCGACCTCTGCATTCTGGAGATCAATGGCGCTTTGAGGTTTCTAAAAATATCAGCCGTCAGATCAAAGTGTTTGTTTGTGATTTAGGTTATGGAAATATCTCTCCAAAGACACCGTGGGGTCAGTTCTTCTGTATCTGGTTTACGCTGATTGGAATTCCCTTGTTTGGCTTTCTGCTGGCCGCTGCTGGAGATCATCTGGGGACATCGCTGAGGAAAGCCATCGCTAAAATTGAAGCTCTTTTATGGGTAAATGATACTGATGACAAACGTGAAATCACACGACATTTCTTATAACAGGGCGTACATGAAACTTCTAAACATTCTATGATGTCTTTTGTCGTGTCGCATCCGGTGTAGATACGGTGTAAGTGTAAAAGTATATGAAATGAAAATTCTGTCATTCTTGTCATTTCAAACCTGTGTTCAATCTCTCTTTATTCCACAGAACACAAAAGAAGATATTTTGAAGAATATTGGTAACCGAACAACGACGGTCCAATTCACTGATATTGTATGGACACAGAACCAATCCAAGTGAATGGGTACCGCCATTGTTTGGTTACCAAAAATCTTTAAAATATCTTCTTTTTATTCTGCAGAAGAAAGTCTTACAGATTTGACATGACAAAAGAGTGAGTAAATAATGACAGAATTGTTATTTTTGGATGGACTGTCACTTAAAAGTTAGACCACAAAAAGCTCTAAACCACTACATTTCTCAAGAAATTTGCCCGTCGGTTTTCTTTGTCTTCTCCTGTCAGAAGTGGAAGGTGAGCCCAACCATTGTGCGTGTCATCAGCGCCCTGCTTTCCATCCTTCTGGGCTGTGTTCTCTTCGTATTTGTGCCAACTTTAGTTTTTCAAAAGGTGGAAGATTGGACCCTTCTAGAGTCCTCCTACTTTGTGGTAATCACACTAACAACTGTGGGCTTTGGAGACTATGTCGCAGGTATCACAAACTTTCACTTCTACAAATATCACTTGTAGATCCAGTTGAATTCAAGTTGATAAATTGTCTCTTTTTCTAGAGACATTTTTTTATGACAAATGCTTTTTCCAGACCCTATGTGATGGTTTTACATGATGTTTGATGTATAGTGACTACAAATCTATACTAGAAACAGCTAAAATGACTCTTCATGTGCATTATTCATTCCCTGTCTATCAGGTGACAGCAGTAAAGCGGGTCAAGATCACTGGTACAAGCCTCTAGTGTGGTTCTGGATTCTGTTCGGTTTGGCCTATTTTGTGTCCATTCTCACCATGATTGGGAACTGGATTCTCGTTCTTACCCAAAAAACCAGAGCTGAGGTAAGACTAAATAACACCATGAATACAAAGGCATTGTCTAAACCAAATGTGTTATGTAACACCAGCTGTGCCCGGTCAAACTTCCTGGTCAAACTCGAGCACTATGAGTCCAATCAAATTATTAATTCTCTCTCAATTCCATCCCTTCTATCTCCATGACTAACTTCCTTCCGTTTTCTTTCACATCCGTAATTCATCCCACAACTCTTATTGTACTAACCTGAAATCTGTATCAAATTTCTATCATTCTGTGACATACAAATCTCTCCATAACTCTCAAGCCTTTCCATTTCTCCTGCCCTACTTTCTGCTCTCAGATGGAAGAGTTGAGAGCGCACGCCTCAGACTGGACTCAGAACATTCAGAACATGTCCGTGGATTTCCGCATTGCCGGAAAACTGGACGATCCTTCAAGAGCACCCGAAGAAAGCGCCGCCACAAGCGCCACAGACGCAGTGGGAGTCAAGGTGGATTGGGCGAAGCTGGGTCAGAGGGCAAAGGGGAGAACGAATCAGAATCCGGATCGTACTCGGGTTCTTCGGACGAGTCGGAGAGCAGTTCTGAAACCGATTCTGACGTGACCAAGACAGACAGGGTCCCAGAGGGAGAAAGTGCCAAAGATTTAGAAAAAGAGGAAAAGGTCTCCACTAAAGATCCAACTATCTCTCAACCCCTGGAATATTTTGGTGAAAACCTCGCTTTCATTGACGAGTCATCAGATGCAGTGAGCGGGAAGGTTCACCTGGATCCCTTCCTGGATAAATCAGAATCCAACCCAACTTCAATTGACAGGCCCAAACGGAGACGACAGAGGAGACACTTGAGAAGGGATCTGAAAAAACCTAAGATCACCATAATAAGTCCAAATGAAGTGAGCATCGACGAGCACGTGGCCTTAAATGGAGACATTCAGCAAAAGGACCCCTCTCCGCTTCAGCCGAAGCTGTGAGCAAACAAGGTGTCCGTGGGGTTCGTAGTTCCTCAGAAATGTCTTTTTGACATGGGTCACCCGAATTGAAACTATACTAGCTTTGGTATGCTGTGCTTAATTTTGAAGGCACATTATTCTCAGATTTTACTGGGATACAAAAAAGAATCTGTCCATGTGCCTAAAACGAGAATCAGATTACTGTATATCACATCTTGGACACCTCAGCATGAGCAAGAACTTTTATGGGGTAATCAGATAGCTATGCACTGACTTTAGTCCTACATTTATATGCGGAAAGTTCATGATCACATCATTAGTGCCATCTACTGGATTGTTCTGATATAATCAGATATGATTTCTACACATTGACTGTACTGAATGCTGTGTATGGATTCCATGACTGTTTTATTCTCTGTGCCTTTTACCACTATTCTCATTTAATAACTTGAAAACAATAAAGGAATGTCACTTCAAATAATTATTCAGGTGAAATCTTGGTTTGATTCACATAAAATACACATTAAAAATGAAAAGTATAAATATCTGCCAAATGCATAAATTTAAACTAAGCCTGTCTCCATCTAATGTACATAAACTGAACCTACTCATTTTTATTATTGTTAAATTACAGAATTGTGCAGATGCATTTTTTTTCTTTAAAAACAATCTGCATACCATTTTTTTCCTTGTTGATGTTTCCCATTATCCTATTAAAAGCTCACCCAAAATGGAAAAGTATTTATTTCATAATTTTTATGGTTACACCCAAACAGTAACGAAATGGGATAAATTATCGTCTTTTTCCCAAACAAGGCTATCACAAGGCTTCGGACGACCTCCAATATAATTCAAGTGACATATGAAACACTTTTGTTTAATCAATTTTTAAAGCTCACAAGCTTCAGTCCTTTTTCATACTTGCTGCTTGGAAAACCGCAGCCAGTCTTCATTAAACTGACTGAGATTTGGTCAAACTGTTAATTTAAATCGCACATTTCAGTCCATACATTCTAGGAACTAAAAAAGAAAACATTCTTATCAATTGATTTTTTTTAGAAGGTTTACTGAAATGCAGCACAAAATTAAGTTACAGACAAAAAAGGAATACAAATGTTTTCATTTAACAGAGCAGTGGTAACTCTGTTTGTTCTGCAACAGTCAGTATTTCAATTAGGGTTGAATCCACTTCATAGAGCTGCAAGTAAAAAACAGAGATTATACAGTTATTCTGTTGAAATGTCAGCACTTTTCTACATTAGGAAATTCTATAAGACTATTCAACCTATTCAACCATTGCATAATCTATTTACCACATTCATAGAGATTGTTGATCCTCTGAATGTCAATGTTAGACATTTCCTGCCTCTGTCCGATCTTCACTGATGAGTCAGGAATAGGAGTGATGGTTTCCTTCCCATACTGTAAGGTGAAGGAAGTCCTGCAGATAGAAAGTGACTGTGAATTTTCACTTGGATATCCTTTATGCCGTTGCATGATTTCAAAAGTGTATTACCTTCCGTAATGCATGATGGAATTGTAGTCATAAGGGGTTTTCAGATTATTTGTGTCTTTCTTCTCAAAGTTGTATGCGGATGCTGCATGAGGGGAAGGGAATTCATTGTTAAACAGGAGGTTGTCATTACACACAAAAAAAGAATGTGACATATTCAAAAAGAACCTTTTGGAATGTTTTCCCAGTTGATGCGGACATACTGGTCCCTGTCGCTCCTGGTGTGCTCATGGTGGAAACCAAGAGCGTGGAGGAGCTCGTGTTCAACGATACCATAATAAACACAACCCTCCACTGACAGAGACAGTTGCTGTTTACCTCCAGTTCGTCCTACGCTAGACCAGCACCTTCAAATGTTCAACACAGAAATGTTTAAAACACTGATGGTGATGATGCAATGAAACCTTTAGATGTTTTATATAGATTTTCACTTTGGGGTAAACCATTTAGGTTTGTCAGACTCACCCCAGTAGACTCTCAATACTGATGTATTCAAATTGATTTGTTTGGGGCACGAAACTAATGCACGTTTTTTCAGCAATGTTCTTCATCGCACTTAAAATAACTGCTTTCTCTTCGGTATCTACGACAAAACCATGCAAAAGTTAATGGATCTGAATGTATTTACAGATGTACATGGTAAAAGTGGTTTTCTTGTCACACACAGAAGAAGTCAGCAATGGTGTAAGGCACTTCAACCCGTCCGGATGAAGATTTTGGCCATTTGCAGTAGCTAGTCAAGCATTTAATGGCATTCCTTGTTCTAGGCAAAGCCACATCTCCCTCCAGCAACATTTCACTTATCTCTGCATCATTGAAACACAAACAGTGAGCCAATCATTTCACTTAATTTATTAAACAAACAAGAAAGACAATTAGATGCATTAAATGTTACCTTTGTTTGCTTCCAGAATTCTTGACGAAATATCCCTTTCATCAGGTTGAGATTCAACATCTAAAAATAAAATAAAATTATCATTCATTCATTTTAGTCATTTAAATCTGGGATCTTGTTGAAAAGAGGGACAGGGGCTTTCAAATTTTGCATAAAATATTGTGCCTATGCCTGGACTATAATAAACCATTACAGTACAGTTCTTAAAGGAGAAGTTCACCCAAAAAATGGCCCCTATTGACTTTCTATAGTAGGAATAAAAATGGCTATGGTCAATGGGGAGCATTTTTGGGTGAATTCTTTTTATGTCTTTACATACTTCATAATGCTTAAATAGCACTGTTTGAATAAATCATTAAAATAATCATTAAAGTTATACTGTATGAGTTTAAATTTGACACACAATTTGGGAGACTCTAGCTTCTTAAAGGAACAGTTCACCCCAAAAAATAATTCCATGATGTAATCATTTACTCATCCTCGAGTTGTTCCAAATCTGGATAAATTATTTGTTTTGATGAACACAGAGAAAGATATCTGGAAGAATGCTTATAACCAAACAGTTCTTGGCCACCATTGACTATCATACTAGGAAAAATTAAAATGGTGGTCAAAAGAGCTTTCCTACATTCTTCAAACATCTTCTTTTGTGTTCAACAAAAATACATTTATTAAAAAAAATCCTTCTATGGCAGTTGGCCAACTAGTTGGTTCCAAGCATCCAAAGTATCTCAGTCTTCATCAGAACAAAGAAATGTCCTGTATATAGATCTGGAACAACTCGAGGGTGAGTAAATGAAGACAGAATTTTCATTTTAGGCGAACTGTTCCTTTAACTTCAGCTTGGGTAATGTTTACTCAAAACTGGAGTTGTTTAAATGCATAATTACATTTATTAGAATTTTTTTTTGGTAAACCCTTGATGAGACTCAAAACCCTTCTCTGATCTACACTGATATTCTAGAGATAAGGGAGAGGAGTACAGAAACTCACCTTGATCAGTGGGCAACACCTGTCTCAAAAGAAAATACAGAGTAAGTGCAAGACAAAAAATGAAATGCAACAAAGCTGCAAAGCATTAAAATCTATAGCTCTTACTGTAGCAGGAACGGCTCGAGACAGATTTAGCAGCACATTCAAGATGGACACTAGAAGTAAACGCTCCATTTTCCCTCAGTGTGTCTTAAAAATAGTTTCTCGCCGAGTGTAGAACTGCGAGGGAACTGAGTGAAAGCCTTTCTTATATATTTACCATATATTAGCCATCTGGGAGTGCCTACTATTGGGTTTAAAGTTAAAATCAACACAGACATTTTAAAAGATTTCAAATGCTTCTAGCATGTGATTACAACACTAAACAAGATTACATTTGTGTATTTATTAAGAATTAGTCTAAAACAGAGGCCTCAAGCCTCGGACATTTTGAAATTGATCATATACTGTTGCAAGTTGCAACCAGGTGTACACATATGAATAATATAATATCTAACTAATAATCTCTAAAAATAATGTAAAGCAAAGATGAAACTTTTGTTATATTTTAGGAGTTCTTGGGCTGGCTAAAAATGTAAAGCCCTTTTCACACAGAGATCCTGGAAAATACACTGAAAATTGAAGTTGTCCCGGAATCTATAGATTTTGTTCATTCACACTGTCATTTAATTTCTAGAATCTGTGTGTGGGGACACGTGATGTAATATACTGCAATGTAATGTTATGTGCATTTTTCCACCCTGAAAATAGGGTTGATCACAGTGAAAGATATTTCCTCGCTGTGTTTTTAGGTGGCTAAATAGTGCAATTTGTTATTTTTTATGACCTTTATTTAACCAGGAGGAGAGAGATTAAACATCTCTGGGTCCTGGGCAGCAGTGCAACCATACATAAATACAGACATAAAATTCACTAAAATAATAATAATATAGAACAACTAAAATATCAAACCCTTTAAAGTCAACCACAATCCATTAGACATCAGGCATAACAACTACTGCCAGATGTGGCTGCCTCCAAGTCAGTTAACATCCTCTTAAAATTGTCCGATGAGACCAGTTTATTAAATTTCATGGATTTCTGTAACTTGTTCCATGTAGAGGGAGCAGCATACTTAAACGCCTTTCAAGGCAGATTTTATCACTGCCCTCCTTTATTTAGTGCCAAATGGGCCTAAAATAAAATCTCTCTTTTATTTGTATCACATATTTTTGCATTTCGAAAATGACAAAGATGTAATTATTTTTATATTTTGTATTGGTAAATGCAGAATTACGAAGAGGAATGAGGCACAAGAACGCAAGGTAGGCTATAGCCCAACGAGTTTAAGCTAAATATAAAATGTAATAGGAAAATAAATAGAAAGCAAATTGTTCAGGCTTGTTCGGAGCCAATTTACACAGCCTTAACATAATAATATAGCAGAATAATGCGAAATAAAAAAAAGACAGTATTTTTGCAACATTCAGACTCAACTCTCTTTTTCCAAGCAAATAGCTTTGTCATTCATTCACCTTCTGATTTAAAACTTGGCAGTCTGCTTACTTTCAGCCACGACAACATTACACACTGAATGAATTGAAGTTTTCAAGATCTCATGTTATGTACTCTTTAATAGTTTTGATAAAAGTAATTTCAAATTTACACTGCATTTAGAAGCAGATAACGCTATTCTCGCATCTGAACTTAAATTTAGTGCTACTTGAATTCATTCATGACTTAGCTAAAGACAAATAATAGGGCTCTTTTTTCATTTCGATTTACTAACGAACAAAAATGACTCGCTTAACTATATTTGTTTTCATAGCAAAATTATTTACAATATATGATACATGTGTGTCATAACTACAGCTTCTACAGCATTGTTTCTCCCTTTTCGGATCAATCATTCACACAGGCACTTTTGGGGATCAGCTGTCTGTTTAAATGGGGTTTTAGTGGTGGGTTTCAGGGTCTGTAAAGGGTCTGTAAAGGGTGAAACTCCTGTGCTACCATATTAAACTCAAAAGTCAGCATAGTTCCATTGTATCACTGAAACGCCACTGTCAAACACTTAATATATTATGAATGACAGATGACACATCTTTAGCGACTGTGCAGGAAAAAAGCGTAATCCGACTCAGTGGGTGAGGTACTATAATCCTGTGCCAAAAGCTTACCTCCAACCCAGTGTGAAGTACTGGAATAAGACTACAATGCAAACAGGAGAAACACACTATTTATTCTGGTAGATACACCTCACCTTGGAATACGTTTCTATGACTTCATCTGTGGATGAATATATAACTATTCGTGTGACAACATGTTAACAACCCAAACCCAGATTGATCGGTTGGTTAATTAAGGTTATTATTCTAGTCTTATCAATATTAAGGTTTGTGGAATGTTGTTTTTTCTTGATGTTTACTTATAGGTTCTCTAGATAAGCGTAGTGGGCTCTTTATGTCACCACATGGTATTATTGTTTATACTTTAATAAATATACTTTAATAAAAGTGTAGGTTGATAACAACAGTACATCAATGGGCCTGTTCTATACCTGCAACATTTATATTTCTTATGTTTGCATTATTGTACAGTGTGATTGCATTGTTGCTACACTACAGGAGCTTTAACTGGGCCACATGCTCGGATGTCTCAACTTTCGTGCGCGGAAACATATGACCTTGCGCTCGAGGACACAGTGTACACAGACGTCACTAGTCGGCAGACTAGCACAATCCACTTAAGCGCTGAAGAATGACATCACCGCTAGATGGAGCTGGAGCGCGTCTGGCTGCTTCCACTGTGATGAAATTACAATGTTTGCTTATCTGGGTTTCATCATCGATTGCTTTAATCAATGCTAAACAAATATGCCAAATGCTTTGTGTAGCATTCAAATCGAGAGTGGTTGGTCATCAAAAACCGATTTGAGGTCTAAGGTTGAGTCAAGAGATATCAAAGGCTTTGCCTAACTCCTTTAAATGCACACTATAAGTGACAACAGACTAAAACGACAATGCTCCTTTAATTTCTAGGTTGTTCGACATGATTCACTGTCCCCCCTTACTGCCTAGCCTTCACCTTCCAGCTGTTGTCTTTAAGGGCTATTAGTGTTTGCGTCCTGGTTCACACCTGTTCCCGGGGTCATGACCCCTCTCAGCATTCCAGTGCACCGAAGTGTGACCTTTTGTGGTAAAGTCATAAACCACATCTACACAAAAGCCTCCATCTGTAAAACCCCGTGATGCTCTGTGAAAGAGACAAGGTGCTGTAAAACATCTACCGAGCTGTGACATAACTCTTCAAAACGAGGATGTTTAAAAAAACGAGCTGTAAATGGACTCTGTCAAGAGGATCAGACAGAATGCGGTAACTGCTCGACTGTAATGCAGCGTAGGCTGCGACGGAGAATGACCTTGAATTCAAGGTCGCCTGTACAGTCTCAATGACATCGAGAACACTGGCGCTTCCAGATTCGTTTCCGTTGTTTCACGCGGTATGATTGTACACAAATAGACCACACACGAGCATCGTTTATACTGAACGTGTCACGAGTGCTATTAATTATACAAACATTTCCACGCTTCTCCGGACAGGTTGCTATATCACGCTGTCTGGGATGCATTCCTTAAATAGCCCACTGTAATAATTTCCTTAGCACGAGACTCTTTTCCGTTACATTGCGCGGCTTGACGCAACCCTTATATTCTCTCTCTATCTCTCTCTCTCTCTCAATCCTTGTGCTGTGATCAGGTTACGATGATTGTAGTCTATTCCTTCTATTCCTCTTCTCCTCTCTCTCTCTCTCTCTCTCTCTCTCTCTGCAGTCAATGTGAACTCTGCGCCGCTGGCTCGCAGCCCAAAACTCTTCTACGAATCAGCTGACTATGGGAGGCCTGGAACAGAGAGTTGGGTCAGTGTCACAAGACCAAGCAGACTGATATTTTCCATGCCATCTAAAGCGATGTGTGATTTACAGCCCTGTCGACTCGTGTGAGCTTGAATGGGACAAATGCGTTCTGTCGCATTATTGTGCATTCCTTATTCATTTGTCTCTTTAACGTGACGTATTTGGACGATATGTGGAACAATCGATACAATGAAATATAGCATAAAATGGTGTCTTAAATGACAACCTTTCAACTGTATATATTAGATGAAAACATGCAGCTTTGAGGACGCATTATTGTACGCAGTCACGAATCGTGAGAATTATTTTGTTAAGAGTGATGAACTGTTTGCTATCTTCATTTACCCCTCGCGCAGTCCCAAAATAGCCCTGCTTATAATGCGATTAGATTAGGAAAAGGTGTGTAAACTCGCGATTCACATATACAGTAGGTCAATTTTTCTTTATCGTTTGAAGCGCTGCTAGTGGTGACGGAGGCGCGGGGACGCGTGATTGGAGGCGCGAGCGGACGTAACGGAGAAACAGCAGACGCAAAAGGAGAGAGGGAGGAGATAGAACAAGGATATACGTAACCGGGATCTCAGCTGTATTAGCGGAAGACGGGATTCAGGCTTGTAGTGACAACTAGAAACAGCAATATGGGGAACTAGTCCAGGGAAGAGCGATTGAATTGGATTAAACCAACATTTTGCTCAGATGGTAGAGACGCAGTTCATATCGCGTTGATTTTATTCTACACGTTCATTATTTTACTTATCAGAGCACCAGAATTGCTAAAGTAGCATTTATTACTAAGGTAGCCCACTTCAGCAATGAGGGCTCTCTAAATCGCCGTGTGTGGAAGATACAGTGTTGCGATATACGTGATAATACGTAATCGGATCGACTGTTTTGCCGAAGAGTTCGTTTTTTCTCCTTTAAGGCATCGCACACCAGCAATGTTCTCGGAAATATTGGTAAGTATGGACCCGACCGGCAAAGAGAACTGAAATTGTCCTTTATGTTGTGCGAGTGCTGGTAAACTGATGCTTTGAGCACGTTTGGCGTTCATGTGCGCGTAACCGCTTGTATAGTGAGTCTGTTTGATAATCATCATTTTAATGTCATACGGTCTATCACTAGAAAACGTCTGCTGTCGCATCTCATATGTCCACGTTTCGTTAAACAGTAAACTTTACACTGTAGACAGGTCAATGCGTCCCGATAGTTTGCTCGCAATACAACAATTTCTAGATTATGTCATTTAAATCCTCCGACATTGCATGCAAATTGGCAAACGACGCATCTGAGCGTTTTTTGTGATGCCCGACGTTAAAAAGCAAAAAGTCCGCAGTAACACTTTGCTGCAAGCTGACCTTGATCGAGTCCCCTAGTAAATGCATCGTGTCAGCGAGTGAGTGAGGTTTTACCTCGGACTCTAGTTCTCCAGTCATGTCGCATTTGGAAACAAAGTGCCTTACACGCGACCGATTTCATTGGTGTTGTAGGTATTTTGCGTCGTCGCTGACGTAACATTATTGGGACACGATAGCAGTACTTTCTTAGCTGTCGTAAGTCTGGATGCACTGTTCCAGCAGACCCGAGAATCGGTAGACTCGCTGATCAAAAGCTGAACTTTAGGTTAGATTGAAGCATATATGCATTGAAGTTATGTGCGAGATGATTGGAAAGAGTCAGATGCTCAACCAATCAGAGACTTTTTACTAAAAGAAGTCTCTACTATGCAAACGTATTTGAAAACTGGTCCATTCAAATTCTTTAAAAAACACTCTGTTAGCTTTCAAAATTGAGTAAATAACAGATAAAAATACGGTGTTTTTCTTTACGGAGGAAAGGAGTGAAATATTTTCCTAAGGTTTGGTTTGTAGTGTGCCCAGCATTTTCCTGGACTCATTTATGTAGTTTTGTCAAAAATATACATTAGTCACGCATTTTTTAATGTTAAGTGTAGCCATGTAGAAACTCTTGGAGTGGCTGGCGATCACTTGGTTCCGCTTGGACGTGATTGGGAATCTCTGCTCTTAAGAAGTTGTAATCCAGTTTAGCAATTAACCTTTCAATGGTCGAGGCTCGCTGAACAAGGTCACCCTTTGAGGACTGCTCTGACAGTCTTTGCTCTAGTTTCCTGCGTGCATACTGTAGCCGATGTTCAAAGGCTAACACACAGTACTTATCTCAGATTTCTCCACGGAGAATCAGATGAACGTGGCATGTATGGCATAGATTAGGAAATGATCCGTGCTGCAATGCTTTTCATTTTGACTCAAAACGACGATTAAACTGATATTTACAATGATAAGTCTAAGAAGTTGTGATCCTTATTGTATTCAATTTAAGTAGTCAAGTTCTTAGCTTGCGCTTTGAAAAATGGACCTGAAAAATAAATGAGTAACTACAATCAACATAATCTTTAACGAATGTCAAAGAAGAACTGTAATTAAAGTTTTTGACAGTGAACAAAGAAATCCTGTATCTGTTATATCATATTGCTGTAAACTTAATTCCAGTTACAAGATTCATTCAATTGCTGTACGTTTGTTTATTTTTGTCTCTTTCATCACAAATTCTACTAGCTTTTACCCATATTGTTATATTTACATGCTGTGAAATTAGTGAATTAGACCACTTTGTTGTTCGTTTATATTTGCCGTCACACGGAGACCCTTTGGAGTAACTGTGGCTGTCCTTCAAACCCCTACAGTGACTTTGACCTTTGGAATGTGTCAGAGAACAGAAGGGGGAGGGCGAACGTTGTGTGCAGAAATCATATGAGAGTATCTAAGTGTCCGAATGCATGTGGGAAGAGTTGAGTGAATGACAGCACGCAAGACCAGTGAATGGAGGCCTCTGGAAGACAAAGAAATGGCTTTTCCCTTAGTCAGCATTTTTGAATGACGCAGGTGGAGAGGGGCAAACAGTGTAGATATACATTATTATGGAGAAAAAATAGCTATGCGCTACCATACACATACTATGACGGATTAGACTCACAAAGACCAAGGCAGATTCTAGTGTGAAATAAAAGACGGAGATAAATCATTTCACGACTCCCGAAAGTCTTGCTGACACCACATGTAACATTAATGTTGTTTCTGATTTAATCTGACTGTTTAATTTGCGTTTTATTTCAAGAGGGTTTAGGCTAGTGATGGTTTCTCACTTATTCATCATTTGGATACTTGACAAAAAACTGTTACACTTTCTGATACAATTGCCAGGATGTTTTATGAAGCCTTGCGTTAAAATGCGTAGATTTATAATGTGCAGTTCTATGTTTAATGAGTCCAGTCAGTTTGTTGATCTGACACTGTTTTCTCTTTTATTGGCAGGGTTCCTGATGCCCAGTTTGAACTGACCTGTAGTCTTTTGACACCAGAAGAGAGAGAGAAGATTTTCTGTGCACGTTCAGCAAAAGATCATCACTCTCGTGCAAAAGAGGTAGTTATAGTTTATTTTATTGTTCATTCTTGCTTGATTTAATATTTCTTACATATTTACTTATTATAAAAATCTATGTACGGACATGTACTTTATTTGCTGACTCTGTTGTCTTCTATCTCTGATGACATCAAGATCGGATGGGATAAAAAACTTGGTTGTTTATTTATCATTTGAATATATATAATGGGAAAATAATGTTTTGTCGTTTTAACCAACACTCCACATCACCTAGTTTATGGTGTGATTTTATTATTAAAATGATATATGTGTGGCTGGCCACGAGCTACTCTCCTCCCTCCTCGCGGCAGCCAATGACACGCACGGTCTTCAGGCGGAAAGTGAAGTTCAAAGATGCCCACATGAACAGCACTGCTAACTAAATAAAACTACACATTTTAGTCATGTTTACGGAAGCGCAGACATAATTATCTGTTTGTAAACGTGGCAATGAGTAAGAATTTCGGGCACATGTTGGTGCAAACGATTGGAGGAGGCGCAATACATTTTAAGCGGAGTAAAGGTAAGTTAGCGAAAGCTAAGCGTTGGGCTAAGCTAGTTGGCTGTATCTTTAAAGTGGGATTCGTACTTTTACTAATATTTTAACATTTTGGTAAGAATGAATGAATAAATCAAATACGCGAATTCACACGTGCAGCAAATTAGGGCTATTGTAAAGCCCCTGGTTTGACTCAAGTGATAAAGGTGTTAAATAGCACACCGAATATTTCAGATGTTCACATTTAAATTTCAAAAGAGTTGACCGTGTAGAATCCCTTCGGTTCTGTGTGTGAAGACCCGAACCGGAACTGGCACATCAGGTCCGGTGCGCTTTACTCCTGATGGATAGACGCACTTCCGCAATGATGTAACGACGGATCAGTCTCACGTTCGTTTCTCTGTCCGGTGTTCACACGTGTTGAAACGGGACTATTCATTTATCTTCCAGTCACGTTAGTTTGCATTTAGAGATCGCTGGTTGTTGTCACATCACAGGCCTTCATTTACCCCATGTGTCCTCACTTCAGCCGCATGATAAAGGGTCAAGAGGAAGTCGCAGCATTTATGTTGATCTGGTGGTGTTTTAAATAATCGAAAAACTAATGGCTGGAACACACTACAAGACTTTTAAAATCTGAACAGATGGTTTTTTAAACTAGACATCATACACTTGCACACATTTTGAAAGTTTCAGATAGTACACACTTAACTGATCAAATCTGCAGCCTGGCACAGTATTTCTGCATCAAGTCCAGACTGAAAATCAGACGAAAGTCCTTAAGTGTATTTTAGCCGTAAGGGGTGTAAACACGTTATGGGATATGAATACTATTCCAAAATTAGCAAAGATTCGCTATAACTCATTTAGGAGAGTTGGTATTGGGGAATAGGTTAAAGTCAAAGTTCGGGTGTTATGTAACAGACTATACTGAGCAAGATCAGTGGACTTGGAAGCATTGGGAGTGGGACACAGTTACATTCTGCCCACTAGCTAAAGTTGCAACACGTCACATACAAGCGGGTGAAAGGTGAACTGTGTGTGATGTTTGTCAAGGGCAGATGAAGGGTGGACATTTCTTAATATCTTGACGCGCAGAAAATGTTAGATGCTGTTATTAGAATATGTACAGAAGCTAATGTACATATTGTCTATGACTAGCAGTCCAACACTTACCGAAAAGTCCAGTCATTCTGCTATCCTGAACAGTTGTGTTGCCTACTTGGCTGTCATCCTACAACTTGTGTAATTTTTGTATGTGCTAATGTGACGGACTCTTTGCTGAACGCTTAAAATGGCACGGTCACCATGTTTAGGATGTGGCATCATAGGTTTGTTTGTCCCTCAGAGGGGTTCATGAACTATGGGTGCTGTGGAGGGACTCGCACACTATTGGGCATCTCTTGTGTAGGTGTAATTAGAGGATTGGTTGGTTCTCTCTCTCCTGGATTAATGACCCTAATCTTGTGTGGGTGGAGAATGGTGTTGGGATTATGGACAGTGCTGTCTGTTCACTGGAGAATAATAATGATGCATCTTTATCCTAATGGGTATACAAAATAACTTGATCTTGAACTAGTTAGAAGCTATATGACTGTAGTAAGCATAACATTTAGTAAATATTTGGGTAATATTATGTGTAACATTGAATGGACCTTGTTACCTTCTGCTTTGTTTGCAATCAAGTCATGTGGATGTAGGACGTAGGAGAGAGAGAGAGAGAGAGAGAGAGAGAGAGAGAGCAATGCTCTTGCTTTTTCTGCTGCCTCTGCTCCGATTTCTGTTTGCTCACTCAGCATGCACCTGCATGTTAATCGAATGGAAATGAGCACAATCATTTTGATCAAAACAAAATCATATGAGTAATGTAGATAATGAGAGAGTAAATAATATAAAAGGATTACTGAGAATATAACATATTGTTATAATTATTATATAAGAAAATAATGAGATTTATTATAACACATCACATACAATATCACAACTCGGTGCTATATGTGCTGAATGGACATCAAGCAGAGCCTATGTCCATAAATGTATGAAACATAACGAAAGGTTAAACACAATGCTTTGTAATAGATAAAACAAAAAAAGAATGATCTGAGATTACATAATCAAGCCAGTTGACATTAATCTGAAGTCATTTTTGACATTTTGTCGAATTGTTTTCATATAATTTCATTTGGCCATTTTATTGTTTTGCTTGGGAATGTGTTTTGAGCAGCTATAGTGTCCTATTTGACTTGCAGTTAAAATGTCCTAAAATATTTATATATTATTTATGTTTTAATTACAACATAATAGAGGTGTTTTTACACACACACACAAAAAATTATATATCCCTTAGTAGCTGCAACACATGAATCTGCTACATACTCTCGTCTCCGTGACCTTCAAGTGATGATGCAGCTAAAATGGAAAATGTCCCTCCCCTTCACATTATCTCACACTCCTTCAATCTTTTGCAGGTATAATGTCTTCCAGGGAGCGACGCTCTGATCTGTACATAAAGGCCGAACCCAGCAGTCCAGACGGAGGAGGTGGTGGTGGTGGTGGTGGCAGAACCAGCCCAGGAGGTGCATCCTCAGACTCGTCCCATAGCGGAGGAGGGGGTTCCAGAGGAGATGGGACTGGACGCTACTCTCCGCCCCTTTACACCCCCGCTCTGCGATGCCACTTTAAGGAGGAAGGTGCAGATGGAGTCGAAGAAGGATCTACCGGGAGCGCCGGTGGACGCTGCAAGTATGCGCTGAGCACGCTTCCAAAAAGACTGTGCTTGGTGTGTGGAGATGTGGCTTCTGGGTACCACTACGGAGTGGCTTCCTGCGAAGCCTGTAAAGCTTTCTTCAAAAGAACCATACAGGGTGAGTATGTTTACTAGATGATATCACTTATACTTGCTGAACAGCCAGTTCATATATAATCTCATTTCCATCCTCTCCAGGCAATATTGAATACAGTTGTCCAGCCTCCAATGAATGTGAGATCACCAAGCGCCGCAGGAAGGCCTGTCAGGCATGTCGCTTCACCAAATGTCTCAAAGTAGGCATGCTCAAAGAAGGTGAGATGGCACGCCACTCTCTCTCTGTCTTGCACGCGTGTTGGGTGTGATCCATAGGGGATGACAATAGCCTACTCTTCTTACTGGTTCTGGTGTGTGCTGTAGGAGTCCGTCTGGATAGGGTCAGAGGCGGAAGACAGAAGTACAAGAGACGCCCGGAGGTGGAGAATGCCACATACCAGAGTTCAGCAATACCTTTAAGGAAGGAGGGAGAGAAAGGTAATAAACATGGAATAAGTTCCAAAAATATAATTATGAAATATTTTTTG
The DNA here is from genome assembly GCF_015846415.1 of Triplophysa dalaica. NCBI lineage: Eukaryota > Metazoa > Chordata > Actinopteri > Cypriniformes > Nemacheilidae > Triplophysa > Triplophysa dalaica. The sequence continues at coordinate 10,494,172 of NC_079560.1, forward strand.
TTTTTATAGTTGTAGCTTTAATTTAAATTTTTATGAGCTTCTTTTATTAGATTTGTATCATTTTATATTTATTGAATATAAAATTATTTATTCGTTTATATACAACATATATAAATAAAAACTTTTCAGTTGTATTATAGTTTTATTAACAATTTGATTTGGCTTTTAATTTTTGCCATTTCAATGTTCTTCTGTTATTTATTTAATATATTTTTCATATTATATAATATATTTTTATTCATATATATATTTATGTTTTAAAAAAATTAAATCTTTTTTATATAGATATTCTTTTATATTATGTATTTATTATGTTTTTTTATTTCAATTAAGTTTAGTTTAGTTTCATTTTAGTTGCATTTCTAATTCTTATTACTTTAACTTTTTAAATAGCATTTATGCCGACATTTAATCTGATTTCAGTTAAAAGATATGTTTTAATAGTTTATTTTTAGAAAGGTACAGTGTTATAATGTATCATAAAAAAAAAAACTAACATTAATATGTGACTCTCAGGTTCATCCAGCATCATCGTGTCTCATCTGCTTGTGGCGGAGCCAGAAAAGCTGTTTGCTATGCCAGACCCCTTGCAGCCTGACACAGCCCAGCGCACGCTCACCACTCTCTGTGACCTGGCCGACCGGGAACTAGTTGTCATCATCGGCTGGGCCAAGCACATTCCTGGTAAGTGATAACAAGACGGCAAGGAGGTTGGCAAGGAGATTGTGTCAAAGAAGCTTTTCTGGTGTCAAGCTACATGCCACTTATTCTCCTGTTACTGAAATAAAGCCACTGCTTGGTTCAAGTTTTACATGTTCGAATTTGCCAGAAAATTGAAGTGCATTTGAAGTATTCATTTTATCGGTTCTTGAGAATCTGCAAGTTGAGCTACAGGAACACATTTGTTTTAACAGCTGCCACATTTTACGTAGAAATTTGCAACTACTTGGTTTGTTACTAGCTTCAGTTTTTTGGATGGAGGGGAGACTGGATGCTAATATGCCGATAGCGTTTTAAGTGGCTGTGAAAAGGCCAGCTGGAAAACACGGTTACAGCTTGTTAATCATTGATGTATGATGGTTCTTATATTTCTGGCCTGTCTGAAAGTGCAGAAAAGTGCTGATCAATCACACCTGGCTGTAAGAGACAGGTGCCTGAAGGAAAAGCTTAAAATCAAAGGGAAACTGGAGAAGATGAGTAAACTCTGAACGTGGAGGACTTTCATTCTTATTGCTAGGTCCAGCACTAGACACGAAGACATGATTTTAGATTGTTTTGGGGTTATTTTCAAGATTTCCAGAGCACTGTCAAACATGTCAAGGCAAATCCTCAATATCTCGCAATGTTTCCAACTAACACGTCCTGGTTTTATTGTATACTGGAGATGATTTGGGTAACTGTGGGACTAACATGCAGTGAGGGCAATGTGTTTACGTCACATCATTATAGTTAACTAGATTTACTTCAGACCTTCTCAAATTCACTGTGCACACTTTTGATACGGTGAAGATGTGGCTGGGTTAAAAAAGTAGATTTACTTCTGTCTTTTTTCTGCCCCTCCAGGTTTCCTCTCCTTATCCCTGGCAGACCAGATGTCCGTTCTGCAGTCGGTGTGGCTGGAGGTGTTGGTGTTGGGGGTGGCTTACCGTTCTCTCGGCTGCGAGGATGAGGTGGTGTTCGCCGAAGACTTTGTTCTGGATGAGGAGATGTCACGGGTGGCCGGCCTAACCGAGCTCAACGCGGCCATCAGCCAACTTGCGCGCCGCTTCAGGGCCCTGCAGCTGGACCGCGAGGAGTTTGTCATGCTCAAGGCCATCGCTCTCACCAACTCAGGTGCGTTTCCCCTCACGCTTAGCATTTTCCATCAATGACTCATTCATTCCGAGTCTGTTTCTGTTCCATGTCCACTGCATGATGCAACTGATGGGAATCATATTTAACCCGGTTATCGAGACCAGATCTCATTCTGTCTTGTGTCGCAAACTTACCCGTCTTGTCACCGCCAAGTTACACAAATATATCCCCCACCCAGAAAGACATGTGACTGTTCTGATTACTGTAAACAATAATCTCAACCCCCATCTCCTTACCCACAGAATTTGTATTTGTTATGCAAATACTCGCAGCTGGCATGTTTTGAATCCTGGTTTTGCGAAGAACACACCCAAGTGATCTTCCTCACAAATCTGTGTGTACATGCTAAACATTAACCCTCACCGGCAGTCTAATGCAGGGGTCAGCAACCTAAGTCAACGTAAAGGTTAATAATATATGTACTGATTAAACCTTGTGAGCTGTATAGGAAGCCAAGCAGCGAATCAAACTACACTATGCAGCCAAAGATTAGATGATAATAAGCAATAATCTAGTTAATCTTTCTCCCCTTTTTCAGATTCAGTGTACATTGAGGACATGGAGGCCGTGCAGAAGTTAAGGGACCTGCTGCATCAGGCTCTGCTAGAAATGGAGATCCAACGACGTCCCGATGACCCACAGCGTGCCGGACGTCTCCTCCTCACCCTGCCGCTCCTAAGGCAGACGGCTGGCCGGGCCCTTACCACCTTCTACAGCATCAAGACTCGTGGCGGGGTGCCCATGCACAAACTTTTCTTGGAGATGCTAGAGGCCATGATGGACTCACCATAGAAGGAGGACAGCACTTGGAGGAATGAATGAGGAAAACAGGCAAATTGTCTGCAGTCTTTTTTTGTGATAGTGCTTTTTCTTGTGAAAAGACAGCGCAAGGGCTAAAAAAGCCAAAAGAAGCGATTTGACACAAGGGTTGAAAATGAAGACGACGCTTTGTGTAATCAACTGTCCAAACTTCTACGTATAAAAGGTTGTTAATGTCAAATTCTCCACCGTCATTTGATTTCACGAAACTCGTCAGAAAACAGTTTGGGTGGGACAAACTTTATATTTATATCAGTGTAAGCGGCACCGCAGGTTGTGTAATTCATTTTCCCACATCATGGCCATCCTGTTTGCTCGAGATAAGTGTTTAGAGAAGCTAACCATTACTGTAAGCATTACTGTAAACTCAGAGAAATTTACGTGCCAAGGGCGTCTATTGAGACTGCAGCAATACGAACTCTTTCACAAAATCACGTTAATGGTCAATTCTGTGATATCGCTTTGATTTCTCATTTTTGAATGAAGGTCGCCCATTGAAACAAACCGCATGACATGCACAGCATGTCTTAAAACACAGTACTATCACTACACTGATAATCCACAGTAAGCTTTCTTTAATGTAAGTTAATGCCCTCATTACAAGCGTTTAAATATGCAAAACCGTTAAACATAAGTGAAGACCAACAGGAGAGTTTACACAAACTGCTGTTTGTAGCTACAGAGGTCTTTAAGAAACTTATTTCAGTTTACTGGTATACACCGGTACATTTACTACAAGCAAATATAGTGCAACATGTAACATAACGGAAAGCAATATGAAAGATTTCATATAATTAGTTTGATGTCGGCTATTTTTATAATGGCTACATATAGAAGCCAATGCGCCTCCAGGTATGTCCTGCTTGGAATCGCAGTTTAGTTTTGGTGTAGTCCCATAGCAAAGACGATTAAAAAAACAAATAAAAATAAACGTTTATAGAAACTATACATCACCGTCCTTTGTATATTTACCAGATAACGTCATCCTCTTTAGATGTGGTTTGTGTGTGGAATGTGAGATTATAGGTACTATAGATGCAAAGTGCACACGCTGAGCTGAACTGAACCGCAGGTGCGTCTAAATCAGGGTAAATATGGAGTCTTTCGCTCCTGTAGGCCAGCTGACTACTACTTAGATTTTAGCCATTTTGCTGTGAGATTTTCAAATAGGTGGTTCAAATCCAGTTTAAAAGATACCGCGGGGCCTCATCCGTGTCACAGATCCTCAATTCTTCCATTGTCCCTGATCATATGACACTGGCCCGCGAAGTGACCCATTGAGCCAGCGCTGTTGGAATCATTCAGCTCGCATTTGTTGCTTCTGCATTCAGAAAGACTGAAAAAACGTTCATTTGAGGAAAGAAAAAAAGATTCCTTGCTGTATTTCACCTGGACGCAGCGAACAGTCTCTGTCGGTTCATTGAGGCAAAGAGCAACATTAAATGCAAATGGGAAGCCCCAGAACGCGGGGTCAGATCGAAACTGTACTTCAATGAAGACGTTTGTTTGTTTTACTGCTGTGTGTGGTCTGTTTGTAGTTGTTTGTTTGCAGACGATGGTCTGGTATTATATGCAATCATACTCGGTTGAGTGCTACAACTTCGCTACCTTTTATTTATTAGACACATTTTAAAACAAGGGGAAGAAAAGCCAGTTGCCATTTTGGCCTCTTACCGATTTAAGTACTAACATTTGAAACCACTGTTGTACATTCAGACCTCTGAGGCGATGTCATATAGACTGTATACTTTTAGCAGCAATGATTGTATGTGCACTCTCATAATGGTTGACATTAGCAGGAATCAGGATAAAACCACATCCTGGACTTGAAAGGATCTTCCATGATCTGTAACGTTTTCAGCTCAAGAATATTTTAGATGTGTACATCTTTAGATATCAAATTTTAGTCAGCAAGTCACCACTGAATTCTGGCTGACTTTGATTTTGGTTTTTCATATATACCGTGAAGCTTGGCCTCGGGTTTGGTATCGAAATAAAGCAATCCATTTGGGAGAATGTTATGAAATGTGTTTTTTATCTAATTGTCTTTTTGATTTTTTTTTCTTTTTGTAATTAAAGTACTAATTTTGCAAAGAACATGAAAGCCAGTGGAAGTTAGCTGTATATTGTCTTTTTTCTTGTGAAACTTTATTACAATATAGTATTTCAGACACTAATATAAAATACTGCAAAACTTGCTCTTGCTCCCTTATTTTTTTCTGACTCGTGTAATACTCAAACGCCGCCAGTCTTATAAGGGAACTTTGGGATACGTCAATAAAATTGGCTCACTCTATACACATCTATAAAATCTAAAATATGAATTTTCCTTTTTCAACTTTATTTTTTTCCCATTTGTACACAAGAGTGTGTCTCTCCTAAGCGGTTATTGGGGTGTCATGAAATGTGTACATAAACATGAGTGAGTGGGTCCATTTAAAGATGGCTGTAAAATATGTCAATGTTTGTATCAATAATGCTAATATAACAATATTACAGTAGTGTTTTAATAGCGGTAAGCATTAAATAAAGCCATTTGTCTGTCAAATGTAGAACATTACATGATTGAAAGATAAGTTAAATCCACGGCTAGGTGTTTGTGTGTCTTTGTATATTTATGTAAATGAGCAATACCAGAATTTACCAAAATGTTTTTTTTCCTCTGTATATTGATATACTGTAAATCAAACCTCAAGAGTACCACTAGTGACAACAGTTAATAGTAATAATATAAACTACGGTAAAGAACAAATCAATATTTGTATTCAAAAACGTTGTATTTAAAATATTAAAATCTATTTTTTACTCAATTTGCGGATGTTTATTAATATTATTTTTCTGGTATTTGTGTGTGTTGAAGTCAAATTATTGTAAATGTCTGTGCTCTTGTTTCTTTTTGTAAAGCTCAGTGGTTCTGTGGTAGTAACTATTTCCACACTTTGTTCATATTGAATCACTGTGAAGAGAAAGCAAACACGAAAACACCACAGGAGTATTTTAAAATATTGTCCGTGTCAATGTGTTTTTTAATAAATTAACACACCTCATCTCTTGTCATTGTGTTTATACGTCGTTCTGTCAATATCCAGTGTGTTTTTTCATGTGTTGAATACAGGCGTCCATTACAAACTAAAGGACATTGTGAGGTCGTCCCGATGAGTCTACTGTATAGCAACAGACCACTGGATGGCGCAGTTGACCAATCAGAACTTTAACATTATTTACTTTAAATAGTTTTCGTGCAAAATGTATTTAAACAACAATTCAATTGTTTTTTATTATTTTCTTAAATTACTTTCATATTGTTATCTCACGTTATTCCTCATCTTTCTTTTGAAGTATATCCTAAATATTAGACTAAGTGACTGCATGTCCATACAACTGGAGGTTTGTACAGTCGTGGCCAAAAGTTTTGAGAATTACATAAATATTGGAAAGTTACTGCTTAAGTTTTTATAATAGCAATTTGCATATACTCCAGAATGTTATGAAGAGTGATCAGATGAATTGCATAGTCCTTCTTTGCCATGAAAATTAACTTAATCCCCAAAAACCTTTCCACTGCATTTCATTGCTGTCATTAAAGGACCTGCTGAGATCATTTCAGTAATCATCTTGTTAACTCAGGTGAGAATGTTGACAAGCACAAGGCTGGAGATCATTATGTCAGGCTGATTGGGTTAGAATGGCAGACTTGACATGTTAAAAGGAGGGTGATGCTTGAAATCATTTTTTTCTTCCATTGTTAACCATGGTGACCTGCAAAGAAACGCATGCAGCCATCATTGCGGTGCATAAAAATGGCTTCACAGGCAGGGATATTGTGGCTACTAAGATTGCACCTAAATCAACAATTTATAGGTTCATCAAGAACTTCAAGGAAAGAGGTTCAATTCTTGTAAAGAAGGCTTTAGGGCGTCCAAGAAAGTCTTCTGCAGAAAGTATAGTGAATGGACTGCTGAGGACTGGGGCAAGGTCATATCCTCCGGTGAAGCCCCTTTCCGATTGTTTGGGGCATCTGGAAAAAGGCTTGTCCGGAGAAGAAAAGGTGAGCGCTACCATCAGTCCTGTGTCATGCCAACAGTAAAGCATCCTAACACCATTCATGTGTGGGGTTTCTTCTCATCCAAGGGAGTGGGCTCACTCACAATTCTGCCCAAAAACACAGCCATGAATAAAGAATGGTACCAAAACACCTTCCAACAGCAACTTCTTCCAACAATCCAACAACAGTTTGGTGAAGAACAATGCATTTTCCAGCATAATGGAGCACCGTGCCATAAGGCAAAAGTGATAACTAAGTGGCTCGGGGACCAGAATGTTGAAATTTTTGGTCCATGGCCTGAAAACTCCCCAGATCTAAATCCCATTGAGAACTTGTGGTCAATCCTCAAGAGGCGGGTGGACAAACAAAAACCCACTAATTCTGACAAACTCCAAGAAGCTATTATGAAAGAATGGGTTGCTATCAGTCAGATTTGGCCCAGAAGTTGATTGAGAGCATGCCCAGTCGAATTGCAGAGGTCCTGAAAAAGAAGGGCCAACACTGCAAATACTGACTCTTTGCATAAATGTCCTGTAATTGCCAATAAAAGCCTTTGAAACGTATGAAGTGCTTGTAATTATATTTCAGTACATCACAGAAACAACTGAAACAAAGATCTAAAAGCAGTTTAGCAGCAAACTTTTTGAAAACGAATATTTATGTAATTCAAAACTTTAGGCCACGACTGTATTCTCATTTAACCCATCATTCACAAGCTTCATATCATCTGCATGAATTTATATTTAATATATATATATTCATAAAGGCCAATGTGATTAAACGCTATGCAGTTAAGCACGGTGATAAATCTATTTTAGGATGAACCACATTGCTTGGTGTACATTTATGGTCACAAATATGCCAAGGCTAAGCCACATTTGGCTACCACTATGTTTCCTTTTCCTTTGCAAAATGTTTGTGGATTTTGTTTAGGTTATTTATAAACAAATTATTTCAGAAATATTTTAATAACATGAACACAATTTTTTTGCCAATACTTAAACTGAAGTTCAGAAATGTTATGGTCAACAGTTATCTTGTGTGCATTAAGGGCAAAGCAATTTTTGTTTTATCTGTTTGGGCTACAACTGGTTTTGTAATTTGTGAAAGACGTTATTTTGTCACTGACATTGCATATATGTTGCACAGAACATCGTTCAGGGATGCCAAGTGTTTGGTGGTTCAGCCACGAGTTTCTCTTCTGTTATTAAAAACAACTGGCAACACTATTTACAGAACATATAATGCATGTTATTATCACAATGTAATAAATCCAGGATTTTGTTGTCAGAGCAGAGTGTGAGTTTTATATATCCTGATATTCTCTATAAAAAAATGTAATGAAATGTGAACAATTTGTGACAGAAATAAATGCAGCAAAACAATCAACTCTTTAATTTAGTCACAATCATCTCTAATTTCTAATTCCTAGTGCTTATTATAAACATCACAGGTGTCTGATGTGAACAATTACACATACCCAACAAAGAAGCGCATGAAACAAAAAGTATGTGCCATAATAAAAAATAATAATAACTCCAATTAGAATTAAATCAATTTTTGTTTTGAAGAAATTACTTATCATCCACCTTTTTGATCCCATTAATTCAGTCCGATAGAATACTTTGTATCGTATCATATTATAAAAGATATAAAATGATTAGGAAAATGTTGCAGGTTGGTACACTACAAACCGAGAATAGTGCCAACTGCAGAAACAGGAACTAACAAGGAATGATCAAAGTCAAAGGAGAAGTCACAACCACATGCAGAACTATTCTGGTTCTTACATCAAGCATCCCAGTTTAAGATTTTCCAAAACAATCCTTTATAACCCTTAATTCACCCTCAGTAAATATGTATGCTTATAACAGCAGTTTAACTGTATTAAGATAATAGAGTTAATAAGACAGAGCTGAACTGGACAGATGCTTAAATCCTCTTCTCCAGACGGGGCGGGTATGAAGGAGGCGCGGTCGGTTGATCTTGACTGTATTGCCACAGGCACTGAACTGTATATAAACCGATGATTTCATCTGCGTTGCTACATAAAGGCGTCCGGGCCACACATTGCTTCAGACTGATACACTCCACACGCATCGCCAATATGCCGATACAGGTAAGAACATATACACCAGACAACCAGAGAATAGCTTATGCGCGTGACCTTGGAAGCGTTTCGTCAGCAGTGTACGCGCGGTGTTCCTTCATATCAAAACATTGGAAACTTGTAGTCGCGCATCCATCCTGCTGCGCATTTCGTGACCACGGATTGTTTTCAAGTGTTGTGGTTCAAACTATGCGTTGAGTGACGAAAGTTGGTTTCGTTTTGTTTCATTGTATTATATTCAGATATGTTGTGAGCGACCACACAGAACCAAGACGTATTTCCTTGTAGGCCCGAGCGAGCGCGCTGCTAAACTACAGCAACGGGAGTGCGCGCTGCTAAACTACAACAACGGTCCAATAAAAGCCTTATTAACAAAACACACGCTGTGTTATCAATCGCGTTTGTCTGTCTCTGTTTATGCCACCCTTAGGGAAATAACTATGTAGTTTTATTGTAGTAAACATTGGGTGTAATACAAATGGCTATACTCTTGAGAGTAGTGGCAATGGAAAATATGAGGTCACTATTGTTTTACCCAATAAAACGAAAACTATGATTTCTAAAAGCATGGTTCACCGAGATGTGTCTGTGTATCTGTTATTCTGTTTAACTATGTTATGGACATAAAATTGGACCCAAAATCTGACAAATCCTAACTTCCTGTTTGGGACGTCCTCGTTTGTAAAAACACAAAAATGATTATAAATTATTTTTAATTACATTTAACCCTGATAGCACACATACGTCTGAATTTACATCTGCAAGGCACCAACATCTGGTGTCGGATGTAGATATCGAGTAAATGTCTGTAAGATGTGTATGATTTAAAATGTATGTAAAACTATCTTTTCTTAGATATTTATAAGATGTTTTCAGTACACCGCAATGTTTTTCAGATCTTAAGCAGACATCCTACAGATGTACCTGTGCTATTTGGGATCTAGTTTCTATGACTTTGGTTTCTGTTATATAAAATGAATGGACTGAAAAATGCATGCTTACATGTCTATGTTGTTCTTTTGAACCCTCTGAGGTTGGTCAAACACTTCCCAATATAGAAGTCCAGGAGGGAGACCCGTCAAATACTATCTCGATGGCTCAACTCTTCAAGGGCAAAACAGGTGTGCTATTTGCCGTGCCAGGTGCATTTACTCCTGGATGCTCAAAGGTACTTACATGAGATTCACTGGCAAAGCTGGTCATTATATTACGATTTAAGTTTGTGAAGTTGTTTTCATCTAAAGACATCAGTGCCTACTTAATGGTATAATTCACCCCAAAAATATCATGTCATTCCTACTCTTTTGTTTAAACACAAAGCATAATCACTCATTTACAAAACATAAGCTTAAAAAACACCATAAATCTATCACAAAATGCTCATATTTACAGACCAACATTTATGTACGGCACCTGTTATTTGTTATGAGTTCATTTTCAACTTGCAGCTCCATTAATCGTAAATGTATGGAAAAAAGCTTTCCCGTGTAGATATTTTAAATCTTTGTTTTGTTAGACTCATCTCCCTGGCTTCATAGAGATGGCTGGACAATTGAGGGCCAAAGGTGTGCAGGAGGTTGCTTGTTTGTCTGTCAATGATGTATTTGTTGTCTCTGCTTGGGGAAATCATCATGGAGCAAATGGCAAGGTGAGAAAACTCTGCCTTCTATTGACCTGATGTTTATTCAAATACAGTCAAATTTGTCTAAATGACAGACAGCTTGATTTTGTATGTTAAGTTATTGAGAATCATTGTTGTCCATCAGGTGCGGATGCTGGCTGACCCCACTGGAGCTTTCACACAGGTGAGATTATGGATCTGAATTAATACCAGTCCTGAACTTTAACCACCAACATCAAACAATGGGTCTTAGTGTCCTCTTCATATGGCACACCCATTAGCTACACCCACAACATTCAAACTGATAAATGACAAATCTGGTTTTTCAAGACTTAATGCAACTTATCTTCAAATAACACTTTATAGATTTGACTACAGTTAAATAAGATTAAAGTTCTATCAGAACTATAATTGACTTAAATTATAAGACAAAATGCAGTCGTTAGTGTTTAGCGTTTATTGGAATAGTCTTGTGGATTAATCTAAGATTTGCTTTTTTTAGGCAGTAGATCTCGCTCTGAAAAATGATCAGCTTATCAAGGTGCTTGGGAAGTTGAGGTCTCAAAGGTGAGTGTGATTGTCTTCTTAAATTAAAACACTTAACCCAGTCAGTCATAATTACGATGTATTTTGACAAATTATGACATGAGACATTGTCTAAGTTGCTCATATTTTTCTTTGGACAAAGAAAAACATTAATCGCAAGTAAAATCTTGATTTCTATATGAAGGTATGCCATGCTGATTGAAGATGGAGTGGTCAAAAAACTCAGCGTGGAGCCTGATGGGACAGGACTGACCTGCAGCTTGGCTTCAAATTTTTTATCTGAGATTTAAGGGAAACCAATTACACATTACACTCGCATACCCCTCTTCTCATAAACCCAACTTCTCAATGTATTAGAAAACAACAATGAAAACTTGTATGACAGAAACCAAGTTTACTTTTGGGGGATATATATGCAAAAGTTTAGCTGCTTAACGCACAAATCTGTTATGTGACATAACCTTGTGATTGCCCTAATTCCAATAAAGTTTCCTACAATTGTGTCCAATTTGGTGTGATTTTTGAGAATCATTTCTTGAAGATTATCTGCTATATAAAGTGCAACAGATTAGTGAAGGGACCTCAAAAGCATTAAAAACTTTGAACATTGAACAAAAGCTTTATTTCTCTTTTTTATTTCAGTTGAAGTTGAACCACTGTCAAACACAGTCTAAATTACAGTGGACATAATAAAATCATAAAGGCAGTAAAGTAGAACAACAAAAAGCAGTGAGCAAGTACTTTTACTGGTCATATCATGGACATGACAACACAGTTAAAACTCCAACAATCACTCATTCATTTCACAAACGCAACATCTGGGATTTTCCCATGGGCCTGTAAATAAAAAACAAAAACAAACATGACCCATAATCATTTGTTCTAATTTCAATCATGTCAGGATTAGGCAGATTAACTGTCAACATTATTAAGAGAAGAATGCTGAATTACCTTAAGGCCAGCGAAAATCTGAGCAGCTCTCTCAAAATCCCATTCATTGTCTTGTAAGCATCTGAAACAAGAAGTGTCAAGAGTTTTAACCTTAAGTTCTGCAGGACTTATATTAATAATACCAAGCAACGCCAATGTAAGAAGGTTAATTGTTTTTTTTATTTAACAAACATGGAGAATTCTACAAGTAACAAACGTCTACTACATATCGGAGCATTAAAATTTAGTTCTTACTTTTGGGACCACTCCAGATTCATGCCTGACTTTAGTGAGAAGGCAGCGAGCATTTCCTGTTGGGGGGCAGACAGAGTGGGCACAGGACTACTGGATGGCGTGGGAGCTGGTGCAACAAATGCACGACGTATTTCTTCTGTAGTGGCGTTCCGAACATACAGCTCATCATTAACGATGCACAAACTGAGGAAAGTAAGTTGGAAAAGTGACTTATGGCGTCAAGAGCCAAAGAAACTTCTTTTGCACAGTTTATTGTAATAAACAAAAGTCTTACCCTGCGTTTCCAGCAGGCACAGCAATAAACACTCGAGAGAATGCCCTAAAGGAGTCTCGAGATTTGCCTTCCACTAAAGAAGGAAAAGTGGGGAAAATGAGGGTGCATCACACTTTATTATTTTAGCATGACAATAGAGACAAAAGAGAAACTCACCCTCTTTGAAAACTCCAGTAACTGTAAAAGCCAATAGTGTATTCTGCAAACAACACAAAAATTAGATCCAGCATAACAAATCTGCAGTGAAGGACCCAATATGCAAATTCTACCCACTGTGTAAGTGTTGACATCTACGTTGAAGGAGGCCACGTCGTGCTGAGTCCTGGGGAGTTCGTTTAGGAAGGCCACCACGTTCAATCGCGTGTGCTTCAGCAAACGAAACCGTGTAGCTGGATGACAAAACAGCAAAAATGAGGAATTAAAACACTGTGATAAAATACAAAATAACAACTACTTTTAGACAAGTCAATATTCTAAATGAAATGTCACATGTCAAAAACGACGTACAGGGGTCTTTCAATCGCTTGATGTTGCGGCTATCTTTCTGATACTCCCCTAAACTGCTTCTGCACAGAGACAGGTCAAAACAAGTTAGTTCAACAAGTTCTGTACAATGCATCTGTACTACAATGAACACAAATCCTACATAGTCAACAAACTGAGTTAAAATAGAGAAGACAGAAAGTGTAGTGTACTTTGCTGGGTTCTGCAATGAGAAGGGAATGCCAAGCGAAAAATTTGCCCCATCATGGTAGGCCTCCAGCAGGGGTTGTCTGTTTCCAGAGTCATATACGTTGTAATACCTAAACGGTAGCAACACAACAGACATCATGAGAATCTTAACAAAACTCATTACTACTGAAGCTTGAGGGCTCAAGAGAACGTACGTTTGCAGGAAGCTAAGAATGATGCTCTTCAACTCCTCTGAGCCGAAGAAACTGGCCTGTGTTCAAAGTAAACCAAACATCCAGTGAATTCACAATAAAAGCATGCAAAAACAAAAAAGATTTGATAAGGGACTTTTATGAACCTTGCAGGCCGGTAGAGTTGCAGGAGGAACCTCCAAGTCAAAGCCAATAGGGGGTGGAAGATCAAGTCCATCCTGTAATGGAGACAATGATGGAGACAAATCATTAAGCAAACACATTTTACATTTGTGTATATACTACGAATACCACCAACAGATAAACGGAGCACTTTGCATACCAGTTTGAGCAGCTTGGGGAATCGTTCCCGGACGGCACTGTCCAACAATCACAAAGACAGAACACAAGAAAGAAAATGTTAGAACAAACTGCAGTACACTGTCCCATAAAACGGCCCCACACCAAAATTTATGAAAACATACATTAACGTGAGCTTGGCCATTAAAAATTCAGAACAGCTCACAAGATGTTTCTACTTACTGATCAAGGATGAGTCACCTGAGATATTAGCAGTTTGACAACACTTTGTTCATTTCTTTCTGCAAACTTTAAAGGTTGATAACCATGTTTACATCAATAGCAAAGCCAACAACGGTTTCATTTTCATACAAAATGAGCGATGGTGCCAACGCTGTTAAGCAGACAGTTCACCCAAAAATGACAATTCTTCAATCATTTACTGAACCTCATGTCTTTCACAATCTGTACTCGCACCCCAAACTTCAATAATTTCATCATCACTACCAACCTGGCTTCAGAAGTGTGTGATTTAATATAACAGTTGTCTTCTTGAAGCTTTATATTTTGATCTTTGCTATTCCAGAAGTAGCACAAAGTCACACATGTTTGCAATATCATATAGTAATGTAACTTAATTACAGAATTTTCTTTTCTGGATAATGGGACTACAACGTGTGCCATTCTCTCGCCCTGCCCTAGGCATGTGGTACTCACCTGTCCTAAATACTCACCGCTTTGTCCCCCCTACGGGCCGAAACACTGACACGAACAGGCTGGCAAAGGATGGGGGGAGCTGGGGGTGTGTTATGAGGGGTTGAGGTTTGTATGCACTCCAACAATCAGTTTAGGGAGTGTAGTGTGAGGTTTGGGGTTGTGATCAATCTGACCTTTTGAGGATCTCTGATATCAACAGTTCGCCCTGATTTAACCCATTCCGGATAGTGTGAGATGGTATTCGTAATCCAATGAGAGTTTTTGTTTTTAGGTGTTACAGACAATTACAGATCAAGATGTAAACAAGCCAAGCAGTTTAAAACGAAGCGTACTGTCGCATTTAACAATGAACGATGCAGAACCGGTGGGCAGGAGACGGCAGTTATAAGATTATATATATATGATATGGATGAGACACGAGCACGAGACGAAAAGAGAGTGGAAGAAATAAACAGTGACAGGACAAACCAGATGTGTGGTAGGTAATGACAGGGAGGTCAGATCAAAGTGTCACCGAAGATAAAACAGAAATGTTGAACCATGAGCCTCTGTACAGAATATAGAAATGATTAAGAGCTCAAAGGGCGTTTGGGTTTTAGTTCCTGCTTAATTTGGACCCTACTATTAAAATTAAGAACAGCAGGGATATTATTCCAACAAGTGATCGCCTCTTTTTTTGACCCAGACACCTTTTTCTATTTACTATATATACACTACTCTATTTTTATATTTTGCCTAGTTATTTTGCACAATAATTTCTTCAAACTACCATTTGATTCCCCTTATTGTCTGTGAACCTCCCCCAGTAGGATTCATTTTTTTGATGAACCGATGAGATGCTGTTTTTCCTCTCAAGCACTCTAGGACGCGGAACAAGAAAACGGCCACAATTTGACCAACTATCCTCCATCTTGTTTAGAATACACAATGACAGAGAAAGAGAATTTAACAGTCTCTAGTCTCCGACTATTCATTACATTTTGCTGTATGCACCAAAGCACATATTAAGCAATGCCTGGCTCCAGGTTTCTTTAAAACCTTCCCTCTCCTCCACCCATGACATCTCCTCGCATCCTTTCTTCTTCCGTTAGCTGTGATCTTCGTCTTCATGATGCTTGCTGTGGCCAGTTCTGCGGCTGTGCCTGCCTTAGGTTGTCCCAAAGTTCAAAGGGGGGATCTTACCCGTCATTGACTAACCAGCCTCTGACTGACCAGACAGCAGCCGTGCTCCGGGTGTCAGACTTTAGCAGGGAGGATGGAGGGTGGAGGGAGGAGGGTGCCAGCATTTTGGACAGGTGGAGTACAAAAGTACTTAAAGAGTGCATCATTTCCAGTGGTATGTCCTTCACTGTACACTTATCCGTAGGCATTCGGGGAGGTCACATATGTTGAAACAGTTTTTTTTTTCAACTTGTGCAAACCAAAATACTTTCTGAGCTAATCAAGGTTTACGTATGCTAAAACGTTTGTTTTTGTAAAACTGTTGAAGAGATGCATTCTGTACAAAGTTCTACATGGACAACAATGCAGAGATTACAAAAAGCAGTAAAACGACACCGAGAAAAGCAAGAGTAAAACAAGCAAGTGTGAAAAACACAAATAAGAACTAAATGTTCATAACGGACAATTTTCGATGACTAATGCACACGATCAAACATCTTATAGAAAGGCAGAATATTCTACAGGACAGCGTAGGACATATCCATCCATGATATGATTATGAAAATATTTAGCTGCACCACAGCTTATTCTTGTCAGCTAGGCTTAAATTACACCAGCAGAAACATTCCAGAAGTTATTACAGTTAAATGCGGTTTTCATACTTCTTTGGAAGTACAATTATTTATTTATTTGTCAATTTCATATCAATGCTTAACAAATATCACTTTAAACAATATTAAAATAAATCTTGTACATTTATTGTGTCATGGATGTGATTCAAGTTGATAAACTGTGTTTAATGGATCTGTAATGACTGGCATATTATTGGTGTGTTTCACACCAGTTAAAGATACAACCTAACAGATTGGCAGGAAGTTGCCATGTCATGGAAAAATAGACGGTTCTAGGTCATGTTTATTTGTATGCATGCATCCATTTCTGTATGCACTGTACTCGCACCAGAGCATGTGAGCTCTGCTTAATATTTCGCTCAATGACCAAGGATCAAGCAAATGCTCTGCTCACATTAGACTCACAGGTAAACCAAATCCCGCTCAGCCACAAAATGTTTGTAGCAAGCCTAATTGTTTTCAGTTTATAATAAACTTCTTGAATAAATGTCTCAGTTTAAGTAGTAGGCCGAAAATGAGCAGTTTTGTTTCAGTCCGAAATTCTGTGACATTAAAGCCAATATTTTTTGTCATTTTTTATTTAAAGAGTTCACAAAATAGCTGTATAATAACTGATATCATATTTGATTTTCAGTTACTTTATTTCCGTGAACATATAGCTGCCATAGTGCAACATTCAAAATAAACGCACAAGATGAAATGCAATATGAACACCTTGAGTCAAAACTCAATCGTTACACCATTCTAGAATTTACTTTTAGAATCTTGGACAAAGTAGCTGCATCTTCGAAGGCTGCATGCGTCCTCCTGAGATCACATTTGTCAGCCTCGGCCGCATATGACATCCAGGTTTATTCGGGTTTTATTTCAGGAAAAGCAACCGTTATATTGGTAGTGACACAATGTCTTCTTAAGAGTAATAAGTATAAAAATGTTTTTTTTTTTAACGGAAAAGAGCCAGTATCAAACCTGTTGTCGCCCCCCCATCTCCACAAATGGATGATGCGTTCGTAGTTGACGCGCATGCCGTTACCGTTGAGCTATTATTCAGGCTTCAAGATCATGCTCATCCCACGTGTGCATGGGACAATATCCAAAAGCAAAAAATAAATCACCGCAACTCTGGGCTTATTGAGCGAGTGGAACAGAATTTTCAGAAAGGTGCTCTCTGCTGCGTTTGAATTATTAACACTCTGCTCCCCGCTCTGCACACATACTTCTGACCCATAAAACACTGTACGAAAACAAAAACACTTCTATCTGCACAAGCTTGATGGACAAAAAGTTTGCATTCTCTGTGCTGTAGCACATGTTGTCTTTTGGAAACAGTTTTCTATTGTCAAGGCCGATCAACAGTTTAAACAACCCAGCCAGTTATTTTAGTTAAATGTTAAATGTTTGTGTTGCTTTATGTTTCTTTCCACTAATGCATTTGCATTACAGTTTACAGAAAACAAACTACAGAAAACTGACCTGACATAGTCCGCATTGTCCTTGAAGTGGTTGCACATAGGATTCCCCACCAATAAGATTTCCACCAGCTTCAGACCTTTGAGTTTATCGAGTTCTCTCTCTGTCTTCAGCTACGGGAAATACAAATAAGACAATTACATGTTGCATTTGGAACATTATTCTAGGAAAGGTGAAATCTGTAAACCCAAAATACCTCATTGTGTGAGAGATTGAGCATTTTCAGGTTGGGTATTTTGCTGACAATTTCAGCCAAGTCATCCAGCCTGAATAACCTGTTGTTGCTCAGGTTCAGAGAAACCAGCTGTAGACAGAACATAAACAAAATGAGAAACGCTAAAAATGAACAAAGAGTTTAATTATCTAGAAGTGATTTTAGATTAAAACTCATAATAAAAAGCATGTTAAGAAAATGGTGAGAACTTTCTTCGACCTGTGGGCAGGGGAGGAACGCCTAAGTATTTAACTCGGTTAATGATTTGGAGCTGAAAATTATTTTCTCTCCACAAATGTGTGTGTGTGTGTATATAGACCACACTCTGGAAATGATGTATACAAACATCTCTCAAAGGTTCTAAAGGAATGAAATCTTAACAACGAAATAATTCTTATGGGTGACTTCAATGTCAACTGGGAGGATAAACCTAAGAAAAAACTGAAAAACATTGCAGACAAACATCTCTTACAACAGGTAACAAAAGGGCCCACCAGAATTGATAAATCTGATAAAAAACGCAGCTAGTCTTAATGTTTACCAACAAACCGGAACGGATAATCAAGACCTATAACCTGATTACTGGGTTATCGGATAACAACATAACATTGGTTGTTCGGAAATTGACTACAAACAATAAGGCAAACTCTAAGACAAAACTTTGTTGCATACCTAAGGGAAACTTATCAGAGATTAATAAAGAAATAACTAGTTTAAAGTGGGATGAAAGTTTATCTTCTACCGATGTAGAGTATGGCTGCAACACTTTTATGAAAAGCATTAATGCTATAAGAGATAAATTCACTGTAAAAGTTCAGAGAAAAGTTAGGCAGAAAAATTATTTACCTTGGCTAAAGGAAAAGATGTGGGAGCGGATGAAAAATAGAGGTACTGCTTTACAGAAAGCTAAGAAGTCATGTAGAGATACTCATAAGCTTTGTTACAAAGGAATGCGAAACAAAGTTATTCGCGAATTGAGAGTAGCTAAATCTATCTATTATATTAACTTGTTGAATGAAGCAAAAGGAAATACTAAATTGATCTAGTTGAACTCTCAACCAGAAAGGAAAACTAATTACTGACGAGCACTCCATCGCTAAAAATTGTAATAATTATTTTATAAATTCAGTTTATAAAGTGATCAGCTCGCTAACAAATTCAAATTGTAGAGTATATATATTCAAAATATATCAATTTAATACCAAATTTCTCAAAACGTATAACTTATAACGGCATATAAGATCCTGTTATTTCTCATCAAATCAATTTATCTTTTAAAACACTATCTTTCCTACTGCTTGGAAGCAATCTATTGTTTTGTCAATCTTTAAATATGGGGACAGTTCGGAGGTTAGGAATTACAGACCTATCAGCATTCTGCCTGTGGTATCCAAAGTAACGTAATAGTTCTTGAACAATTTACATCTTATCTCAACTCAGCAAAGGCTGGATTACACTGTATGCAATTAGGCTTCAGAGTAAATCATTCTTCTGAAACAGCTATTCAGCATTTAACAGAGCATTTAAAATCCAGGCTTGACAAAGGTGGGGTAATTGGTGCTGTATTTCCAGACATGCGTAAATCCTTCGATACAGTTAATCACAAGGTCCTCAGTTCTAAATTGTCTTAGTTTAACCTTTCATCTACGGCTTTAACAAGGATCTCTTCTTATTTATCAAATAGACAGCAATGTGTAAAAATTAAAGGATCTCACTCTACTAATTTAAAGTGTACAATGGGTGTCCCCCAAGGAGCAATATTGGGACCATTATTATTTAGCTTGTATATAAACAATCTCCCACAACAGTGTGAATGGTTGCAGTGACACGGTTATCTTTGCATATGCAAAAACAGCAGAGCTAGTAGCTGGAGAGCTAAATGCTGTGAAGTTTGATAGGATTATGCAGTGGCTAGAGCCTTGAATACGGGTATAACAAAAGCTATCTTTTTCTCTAAAACTAATTCTTGTATTTCAGTTTTTTGCAGACATTCTTATCAATGGTGAGAAGATTGAAAATGTTGTAGAGCTAAATTATTTAGGTTTGATGCCGGATACAAATCTAAGTTGCTTAACTATAAGAAACATGTCAAGAAACTAACAATTGGAGTACCGAAAACCTTCATGCACGCTACAATTTATTCTCATCTATAGTATTGTTTAACATCCTGGAGTCAAGCAGGAGAGACAGTCATTTAACCACTACACTCTCTTTTTAAACAGACTCTAAAAATAAGATTAGAAAAACTACTAGTTTAGAGAAACATCGCTTAATAACTTTTGACAATTTTAAACTTTTTTCAAATCTGTGTATGGTTTATAAAATATGAAATGGTCTGGCCATCCCCAATATTTAGCAGATTTGTCTACCTTAGTTCTACGATCACTGTTAGACATACTAGATCATCTTCTACTAGTGACTTTGTGATTCCACTCGGAATCTTCCTTCTCAGTGAAAGCTCTTACCAAGTGGAATATTTTACCTGAAGAAATCAGGCTGTGTACATCTATTGATTTGTTTAAATTATTTAAAATAAACACAATTTTGTGACAACTGATTTATTTTCTTTTTCTTTTTCTCTCCTTTTCTCTGACGGGGTTGTGTATAAGTTAGTGTTGTGTATAAGTACATGTGTGGTTTAAAATTATGTTAACCTGCCGAGGGACTGCGGATGGAAATTAGACTTTTGGCTAAATACGGTACAATGCATGATATGCATGTCATAGCTAAGACTTTTATGCATGCTTTGATGTCATACTGATTTACTTGTTTGAGTCCAATTTTTTGATTAAAAAAGTTAAAAAATGTCAAAAGTAATATATTTGTATTTTTTTATTGTATTGTATTTTTCTTCAGTTGTACTATTCATTTTGTTATGTTAGATAAAGACCTGCCAGTGGACAGCGGATGAAAACTAGCCTTTGGATAAATCCGGTACAATGCTTCAAATGGAAACATTTATGTTAAAATGTGTACATGGTCCCTTCTTAAATAAATAAATAATACAGGTAAAGCATAGCAAATTATACCTCTGGAATGTTCTCTTCAATGATTTTGATGACCGCCTGCATGGAGTTCTTCCGATTCAAAGTGACCTCAACATTTAGAGCATTTAGATCTGCCAACAATGGGAAACATATTGGAGAAACAGTCCATAACCAAACAAACTCAACACGTTTTTTTGGTAAAGATAAAAAAGTTTACCTGGATCAACTCTGATGTTGTTCAGATCGAGGGACTGCTGGGATCCATCGAAGCGCTTCGACATGCATTGCTAATGAATAAAAAAATGTTTAATGCTCTTAAATTTGCGAAATATAAACACTACAATGCTCGATATCAGCACTGGTGAGTTGAACAGGCAGTTTTATAATATTCTGATGAGATCCAGACTTCCTCACCTTCAAATGTTCCAGATCCTCAGGCTTCAGATCAGTGTGGATCATAGTGGGGGGTGGACAGCTATTCATAATAACAGTAACCTGCACATTCAACAGATCGAGTTTCAATTACACAAACTTAAATACACAGAGATCACATACATCAGTACAATCATGCATCTAAAACATTTAATTTACCTTATAGCCATCTTTATCGGTTATTTTTCTTGACACTTTCCCCAAAGCGTTAGCAGTTGTGGAATCTTCAATGTAAAACTGGGCCTTGTTGCCTTCAGTGTGATACTGTAACAGACAAACACATCAGTAAAACTGTGGTACTTTTCTATCCTTACTCAAGGACAATTCGAATGCATTTCACTAAATTGACTTACATGAACGGCGTGGAATGGCATGGAACAGAGGTTCTGAAGTGCAGACAGAAGCCAATCTTTGTCATATTTTTTGCCGAAAGGAATCTGGGGATAGACAAGCAACCACAATCTTATCAATTAGACTTATTAACTATCTAATACAACATAATAAGCCAATTACAGCATTAAAAAAAAAACACTATCATTTGAATTGTAATTCGTTCTCAAGCACTTCATTTTATAATTATGTTTAATATACTAACAGTCATTTTAAACCAGCTCTTGCGGTTTCCATCACTACCACTTCCTCCACCCCCTCTGGATCCATGATTTCTGTGACCCCCATATTCTCCCCCATTTCCACCTCCTCTGCCTCCTCTGCGATTACGCTCATCACGCCGATTTGATGGGCGGCCGTATGGATTACTGAAAGAAATATGAATTATAAGCATCTGACTATGACAGATATTAACAAAGTATCTATCTGGCATCACAGTGCTTACAATCTGTTGCGCTGTGAGCTGTTGTCTTGGGGAGTGTCTGACATGGTTACATCTCCATCATCGTCTGGCAATCTTGACCTGGGACCAGGCCCTCCGCCGCCCCCATGACCACCTCGATGCTTTGGCCTGGACATCTGATCACTGTACATGGGTGCTCTGAAAGGACCTCGGCCTTTACGGTTGCGATGCTTTGGTACTCCAACACGGTCATCATGTTCTGTAAAACAACAAGCGAGATAAAATCTCTGACGTTCAGATGAATTGAATAAGATGTATTGTGCTTAACTTTATTTATAAACTATAAAATAACAAAAGTGTTGATAAACCTTCCTGTAATATTGGGCGATTAAATTTATTTCTTTTCATATTTCGATGTGGATTTAGTTTTACCAGATCTGTACACGCGACCTCAATGCTATAATTGCGCCATGTGGCCAAGTGCTACTTTGTTTACTTTATTTTTTTACTTTTACCAAATCCCTTAATAAAACACGAAGTGTTCAAAGTAAACCGTAACTTTAATTTTCTATAAATTAAAAGTGCAGGGAAACATAACAAGAATACTTCACACTATCAAAACACAAGCTAAATGGCTAACGCTAGCTCGCGTAACGTAATCTACATCGCAAGGTTACACAACTACAGACCACATAGAGTGCGAAAACCACACTTGATTTACAATACAATTATAAATAATCTGATTTTAACTATAAAGCTTATTAATGTTAGAGAATTCAAATCAAATTGAGCGTTTGCTAACGACCCAAACTTACCACTATAGTATCGAGAGTCGTCGGCTGTCGCCATCTTTTAAGAAGCCTGTGTAGGCTGATTAGAGTTTAAAACACTAGCTGTTCAGTTGTTGTTTTGTCCTTCTACAAATAAAACAATACTACTTAAGATAAACGTTTTAATGTGACTGCGAGAATGAAACACAAACGCTTTGTTTCCAAGGTAGTATGTCACAACAGACGCTGACGGTTTAATGCGCATGCGCAGGGTTGAGAGCATCCTTCTGTGCGCCAATATCGCCGTCTGGTGTCAGACTGTTTCAATGCATGTTTAAGAGCAACTGTTTTTCAGATAGGCAACCATTTATTAGAGGTATTTGAAAAAGCATGAATAAAACATACCATAACATAGTATGCGGGGTCAGAACATCGATTCTTTGGTGACAAGATAATTATACACATGACATTATGTAATTTGATTGCACAAATATTTGAATAAACACTCAATTGATCCATCATCGTAATTGTTTGTTATTGTTATGGAAAAGGCAATAGAAATATGAATTATAAGCATCTAACAGCATTTTTATCTGGCATCACAGTGTTTACAATCTTCGATGGGAGCTGTCTCGTGACTTCTCGTCATGCAATCTTGACCTGGAACCAGGCCCCCACCTTACCCCGGCCGTGACCACTGCGATGCCTGGCCTGGACATCTGTTCATTGTCCCTGTGCATGGGTGCTCTATCCAATTGGATATGGGCACATGCCAAGGGCCCCTTTCGCGTTCGGGGCCCAGTCAAGGGGGAGAAAATATCACATAACAGCGTTTCCGCTATATTAATTCTGCCGTGCGTTTCTCTGCCCTGCGTGTATGGATGTGCACACATAAAACAGTGTTTCTAATGAGCCCTCTAGCTTTTGAGGAGACGAAGCGCATAGCGACACATCTAGCGACTTCTTGGATAAACCTAAGTTTCATTCAGTGGGAAAATATCTTAACATATCTTAAGGGATCCCGTCTCTCTGCAACACTCCGTACAGTGAATGGCAGGAAGAAGCTGCACTCCTGAATAAAATGAGTACAAAACAGCGTTTCCAACAATGTATGTTTGTGATTCGTCAAGCTTTTTCCGGGATAGAGGGAAAGGGTTTGGAATTGCACACAGAGATGCAAAATGGAGTGACACTCAGCATTTGACTGCTGGATGTAAATACACCAGGGGTTTGACATGTACTTCTCGAGATAAGACACAAGATTGGGGTTCACAAGAACAAGCATGGGCGTAAATACCGGGGGGGACGGAGGGGACATGTCCCCCCTATCCGAGGGTTTTCCCCCCGCTTTGCGCAACACATTGAATTCAGGTTTCGGCTCAGTTCATCAGTGGTTGTTGAACTCCAGTAAGAAGGCTATTTTATTCACTTTAAATGAAGGGATTCTCTTTAATCTAGTTGATGCTGATTCATTAATAAATTAGTTGTTGCAAAAAATGTTGATTACCAATGTATTTTCCATGAATCTGCTATGTCCGCGAGTAAATGTTAGCTTATTACAGAGGACGTCACACACTGCAACTGACACCCCGAAGACGTTTCTCATGCATTGTTCTATTTTTGGAGACCTGGCATGATGTGAACATTAACCGCCACAATTAGCCACCGGTCCTGCCATTCAGGTCCCGTACATACCGGTTACAGTTTTGTGACGTTGGCACCAGTGTTGGGTGTAACTAGTTACTAAGTAATTAGTTACTGTAATTACATTACTTTTCCCTTGAAAATGTAAAGTAAGGGATTACTCTTAGTTTTTCTGTAATTTAATTACAGTTACTTCTGATGAAATTTAACTAAATGCTTTCTGTAATATATGTGTGTGCAATAGTTTAATTGAAATCAAAATTCAAAAAAATATGTGCTTTAATATATCATTCTCACATTTGTAATACGTTGGTCAGTTAATAATACTACTTTATGTAGTTTATATTATTTATTTGAATAAATTAAGAGCTGTTTCATATCTACAGTTGAAAGAAAAAGTATGTGAACCCTTTGGGCTTACTTGGATTTCTTCATAAAATTGGTCATAAAATGTGTTCTGATCTTCATCTAAGTCACAACAATAGAGAAACACAGTCTGCTTAAACTAATACCGCACAAACATTATACGTTTTCATGTTTTTATTGAACACAACATACAAACATTCATAGTGCAGGGTGGAAAAAGTATGTGAACCTTTGGGTTTGATAACTGGTTGACCCTCCTTTGGCAGCAATAACCTCAACCAAACGTTTCCTATAGTTGCAGATCAGACCTGCACAACGGTCAGGAGAAATTTTGGACCATTCCTCTTTACAAAAGTGTTTCAGTTCAGCAATATTCTTGGGATGTCTGGTGTGAATCGCTCTCTTGAGGTCATGCCACAGCATCTCAATCGGGTTGAGGTCAGAACTCTGACTGGGCCACTCCAGAAGGCGTATTTTCTTCTGTTGTTGATTTACTTCTATGCTTTGGGTCGTTGTCCTGTTACATCGTCCATCCTCTGTTAAGCTTCAGTTGGCGGACAGATGGTCTTAAGTTTTCCTGCAAAATGTCTTGATAAACTTTGGAATTCATTTTTCCATCGATGACAGTAATCCGTCCAGGGCCTGAGGCAGCAGAGCAGCCCCAAACCATGATGCCCCCTCCACCATATTTCACAGTTGGGATGAGGTTTTGATGTTGGTGTGCTGTGCCTTTTGTTCTCCACACATAGCGTTGTGTGTTCTTTCCAAACAACTCAATTTTGGTTTCATCTGTGCACAGAATGTTTTGCCAGTAGTGCTGTGGAACATCCAGGTGCTCTTTTGCAAACTTCAAACGTGCTGCAATGTTTTTTTTGGACAGCAGTGGCTTCCTCCGTGGTGTCCTCCCATGAAGTCCATTCTTGTTTAATGTTTTCCTTATTGTAGATTTGTCAACAAAAATGTTAGCATGTGCCAGAGATTTCTGTAAGTGTTTAGCTGACACTGTAGGATTCTTCTTCACCTCATTGAGCTTTCTGCGCTGTGCTCTTGCAGTCATCTTTACAGGACGACCACGCCTAGGGAGTGTAGCAACAGTGCTGAACTTTCTCCATTTGTAGACAATCTGTCTTACCCTGGACACATGGACATCAAGGCTTTTAGATACACTTTTGTAGCCCTTTCCAGCTTTATGTAAGTCAACAATTCTTGATCGTAGGTCTTCTGAGAGCTCTTTTGTGCGAGGCATGGTTCACATCAGACAACACTTCTTCAGAACAGCAAACTCTAAACTGGTGTGTGTTTTTTATTGGACAGGCCAGCTTTAATCAACACATCCAATCTCATCACATTGATTGGACCCCAGGCTGGCTGACTCCTGGCTCCAATTAGCTCTTGGAGAAGTCATTAGCCTAGGGTTTCACATACTTTTTCCACCCTGCACTATGAATGTTTGTATGTTGTGTTCAATAAAAACATGAAAACGTATAATGTTTGTGCGGTATTAGTTTAAGCAGACTGTGTTTCTCTATTGTTGTGACTTAGATGAAGATCAGAACACATTTTATGACCAATTTATGAAGAAATCCAAGTAAGCCCAAAGGGTTCACATACTTTTTCTTTCAACTGTATGCTTGAATCACTTAACTAATCAAGGTTGATGTAGGACATTGAAAGTAATTAGTAATAAGTCATTAAATACTTTTTGGAGATAGCAATTTGTACAGTAATCTAATTACACTATTGAATATGTAATTAGTAACTAGTAATTAATTACTTTTTTTAGTAACTTGCCTAACACTGGTTGGCACTATATCTAGCGTCCAGAAAAGGTGCACAGCTTTCATTCAGTTGGAGAAGGTCGTTTTCTCAGCTAGTGTTTAAGTTTTAAAATGTGACTCATTGTTAACATGTAGTGTCATGGGTAATGTGTTTTTATATTTGTTTCCTGTCTTCAACAAAGACAAAAAATAAATAAATGGAAAAAGCTTTATTGTTCACTTGTATTACAGTATGTGACAGTTCAATTCAGTTATAATATGACTGCAAGTCTGCATAATACACCTAAAAACTTAATGCATTTTGTCGCTTAGTGTTGTAGTAAGTATAATTTTGACTGTATTATTTGTTTCCCCTTCAAAATTTGCTCTTGAGAAATTGTTTATGTGTTGTTCCCCCCTGATGTTAAATGAGATTTACGCCCAGGAGAACAAGACAATATTTTTACACTATTTTTGAGTAGTGTAAAAATTACACTATTTTCTGAAAATCAAATACAAAATGTGTGCATTTTGAAAATCATCTTAAATTAATGTAATTTTACATCTATTTTCATGATTTACAATATGACTTGTGGTAGGACATCTCCTATACTAATTTCAACATCTAAAAAATCTTCATCACGTTTTAATCTCTTCAAATCATGTGGGAGATTTTGTCACATTCCGAATAGACACCATTTCACTTTTATGTGGAATCTATTCAGTGCTACTAACAGGTAGTTATATCAGTGTGAGCATTTTGTCCGGACTGTTTAAAGAGATGTTGAGGCTCTTGTTGTTGATCAAAAATTAGTTTCTGTTAAAACAGTACAAAATTAGATTAGACTTTAAAACAATAGAATGTTCAGTCGTTGTTTTGTCCTTCTCCAAATATAACAAAAGCAAGACAAATATAGATTTATGTTTTGTGAGTGAAACACTACATTAAAGCCAACTGCTAGGACAACTTGATTGCCAAGGCAACCTGCTTTAATAACTTTAAACTCTTATACATGTTTACTATAAAAAAATAACATTTTCGCATTAATGTTACTGAACTTGAGAAAACATATAGTTTATTATGCCCAGAAGTGGAACCATTTGTTTATACTTGTAGACAAGATATTACAAGTGAGGAATGACTAAAAAACACAAATGAAAATGCTCATACATTTTACACGCATAAATTACTAGACAGCTTCACATGCACACAAAGGTACCGACATATCAAAGCATTGACATATGAAGATCGTTGTACTCCAGTTTACAAAAATCAACAGCAGCACAGCAAGAAATTTTACATCAGGTCCATGACGTAAACTGGTTTCCAGATGCATCAAATGCAATTTTGCGTACAACAGCTCTCACAGTAGTACATCCTGCATTTCAACAGTAATGTCTTAAATATACTTCAGTGCACTTCAGGCAGTAAATGTGCTAGCTATGAGTGCTCTTCTGTAGCAGAATGCATGTGCGTATGCGGTCTCTTCAAAGCTTGGTCACGTTGCTCAGAGCCTCAGCCAGGGCCCATGCCTCTGCCTAATGCTAGTGTCTGAGGCTTGTGACTGGGCTGCCTCTTCTTCATGAGTCTCAATATCCATTCTTGCTAGCCTCTGCTCTTGATCTGGGTCTTCCTCACTTAAAACAGTCTCTGAAATATGAGGAGCCTCAAGAAAAATGGGAGTATCGTCTGTGGAGTCACCTTTACCTGAAAGGTTCAGAAGGAAAAAGAAGCTGTCTCCACTGAAAATTGCCTTGGTTATATTATTTCTATCGTCTGGCAGTTGTTTAATTTCAGAAAGTGTGATTTTTACCAGCTTCATCCTCTTGCAGGTGGTTTAAGTTATCTGTAACAATTACACCAGGAGTGTCCAGCACACCTGCACAAACACACAGTGTTAGTAAGTGTAGCTGATAAAAATACTGTATATACCTTAAATTTGCTTTGGATAAATGAATCTGCCAAAAGCATAATTGTAATTGTTTTCACCTTTTTTTCGAATGCTACCTGCTTGTTTGGTTTGCTGTGGTGTGTCAGATGGTTCACTGCTGTCTTTTCCATACGTCATATCTGGAGGACAATTTAGAGGATGATGCATTAGTGACTAATGTATTTGGTTGCTGTACTGATGTGTGTGCGGTTGAATGTGCTTACTGGGCGTGCTGGAGGACGAGTGCATGCGTTTAAGTGCCTCTTCTTTCCTTTGCTGAAGACGTGTGGAGTCTCCCATCATTACCTAGATGCAACAATGACAAACAGACATCACATGTTATACCCCTTAATCACCAGAATGATAAAACATTACCCAGTTCCTAACAAAAGACAAATGAAGGCAAAGATCAAGAATACAATGGAGATGGTCGTTCTTACCCTCACTCTGACCTGATCTGGGGGGTAAAGCCCTCCCCAGATGAACTGCAGGTAACCGAAGAGAACGATTACACAGAGGAAGGTGAAGTTGCTGGCCACTCCGATGACTGCTGATGTCACAGGGAAATTATACAGGAGATATCTGTTGTAATACAAAAGTTACAGGATGAACCTTGATAATGAATAACCTATTCAGATATAAAATGAATAATCATTAAATACATTTGTGAATGCTATATAGGCTGCGCTCAAATAAACCAGTAAAACCAGACAGTGATAAAAACCTAATTCCAGTGAAGTATGCATGGATTCGGAGCTGGGCAGAGTAAATCTGGACCCTGCGGGACTGAATTTCGATCACAGCACCAACGGCAGGCTGGTACTGTGGAGACAGTTCAATATGATCCGTGTGTTATGCAGTTTACCACCTGCACATTGTAGGCATTGTGTCTAAAATAGAAGATACCACTTACAATCCTTCACATATCTATTATATGTATACATCCAAATTTGTATATTTGATCTGATCAAAACTCAAAATCGCCTCGTAAGTGTTGACACATGTCAAACATTCTTGTTAAAACATTTAAGAGATAACTCACAATGTCTGATCTGAACTCTGGAAAGAGCTCCATCTCAATGAGCTGTTTCTGCTCGGACAGACCCGTGAGCAGGAGGGGGGAGAACAGCAGCGTACTCATGGTCTGCAGCAGGTTAGAACGGAAGTGCAGCATCGTCTGGTGTGACATAATAAATATATAAGTGTTCAAGTCAATGAGCATATATAAGTTTTGTTCCAATTTTAAAGGTTGGGTGTGTGTTCCTAAATGGATTTTAAAGCACCTTTATTTATAACAAAGTTAAGAAGGACAACACATTCCAGTCTGCCAGGGCTGTATTAGGTGTGCCCAAATTTGTCACTTTTTATTTAATGAAAGTGTGATGCATGACTAAATATCTTTGACTACACATATTTTTCTGACACTTAACTAACTAAAACAACATATGTAACCATGTAAATCATCCATATAGAATAGCAAAATTTCTTTACTTACTGAGCGGGCCACAGAGGTCATGACGGTCCCATCTTTGCTATAGCAGGTCATTTTGACCATGAACATTCCAAGCTGTTCATTAGCAGGAGATTCAGGCATTTCCAGCACTAGAGAGATCATGTAGGCTTGACCAGACATCATCACCTACAAAATAAAGCAAAACATAACAGGAATCTAATGTTAAATAGCCAATAATGATTCATGACAGCGTCAGAGAGCGACATTCATTATTCGTTTTTCTCAAAATACTTTTGTGTTTCATATTAGGCTTGTTACATAATATACAAGGCAAAGCTTAAATGTTTGTTCATTGCTATCATAATTATCACATTCAGTAAGGACGTGTCACAACACCAGAATGAGCACGTCTAGAATTTGGAGGAACGCCATCTCTTTTAAAGTGGCCCCAAACAGGATTTGTATCAGTGGTTTATCGTCATAACGTGTTTTGAGGTCACCGTATATTTCTCATACATGATCCTTGCTTAAACAGGATTGTGTACCTGGTCTTTGCCATTCTTCAACAGTGATATGTTAGCCGTGGGAAAAGAACAGAGGACTGAATCAGCCGGATCACAGTCTGTTCTGATAGAGAGGAGAGAAGAATCAACTACAAAGCAACGAACAGCAGTTGCCAGATTCACTATTTGCTCATTGGACCAAACTAATTACCAACTCAGTCATGCGCAAACATTACAAATACAGGAACGCTCTCGATCACCACCAACAAGCCCCTACCTGTAGTAGAAGTGTACCGGTGTGGCAAAGCTGACAGTAGGCATGTACGAATAGTAGAAGCTTCCATACAGGAACATGGAGATCCAGAGGAGCAGCACCAGCACACAGAACAGGATGGCAGCCCTTAGCAGAGTCCTGCGAGCCTTCAGGAGGGTCACCGCTGCCACGTCCTGGAGCCAAAGTAGCAACGGTCCCATTACAGCCCCCACGGACGGCAAGCCTTCACCGTCACGTCTAAACGGGGATCTTTTGATGTCTGCACCCAATCTGCCCCTCAGCCCTTCCACGGCAGGCGAAGGGCTCTGCTGCCTCTCTTCAGTCATTAAAACCACCTCACACAACACCTGACTACCTTCTGTTTATGAGTCTAGCTTGGATCACGAAGGACATGATGGCTAATAAATTTTAATTTGTATCTAGATCTTTAAAGAGCTTGTTCTGTGGCTGAACAGATCATGTGCTAGTGTATTCTCTGACCAGCCGACTATGCAGCTCCACAGTTCATCCATGAATATTGGTAAAATCATAGATTGACCTAAAAAAGGAGAACACGCCAAGTTAGACACTACTTACTAAAAAACTACAGTACAATATCTAAACTGTTATTGCAGAGTAATTATTATAATAAAACCTTAACACACATAATAAAGTTAGATGTTTTAGACTGGACAAGAAAATTAATCATACCATCATATTTAATTCATTCAGACATCGCAAGAAAAACATTAATATAGAACAACAAAAGAACGACAGAATGAGGTAATTGTAAAAATAACAAAATCGCAGTTTTGCCTTTAATCTTCATTTCTGCATGTATTGTACCAACTCCGGTCCAGTGTCTGTGGAATTTCAACAAAAACAAAACTCAGGAATGACAAAGTCACGCAACAGCAGGGTAAAAGATTGAAAGAATGAAAAGATGCATGAAAGTTTTGGAAAAATCTGGCTTATAGTCATTTTTTAGCTGATCCTAAAATACGTGTAAAACATTAATATGTTAAATTTCCTGCACATAAAACAGGGAATTTGAGAGAAATGTTTTCAGTAGCTAACAGACTGAAACACAATCATTTTACTAAAACACGTATCGTTACCTATAAATAATAAAAACTGAAAATTTAGCAGCATTCTCCTGTTTTTTCTGCTGTTGTATTATACCTTGACCAATGTAAGTTAAGTGTCTTTGAACTGTAGCCTCGTCTATCTGTCATCTGTTTCGCATTTGTCGTTTCTGTTGTCAACATCACTTGCACTTAACATTGAGGACAGAACTGCAAACTTACCTTGTTAAGTTGTAAAATAAGTTAACGTTACGCCATCGACAAATGACTAAAAAGACATTTATGAAAAACTCTGCTATAAGGTCCTCTCTTCCTTTCAGTTGTGTCAGGGTGACGCATAATTTATGCATTTTGGGGCAAGGCAAACGATCTTCAAAGCATATTTAATCCAAAACAAAGGTAAATATCTCTAACAGATTGTTTATAGATCAGAAAACAACAAACGCCTCGTTAACTCAGTTGCGCCCCCTTCCGGTGTGACAGGAACACGACTACGGCAACCAAAGAGGTACAAGTTGATAATTCGTATACGTTTTGAAATAAGCATGGCTAATGCAGTGCTTCTTTCTTATGTATGTTTTGTTCATAAATTGTTAATTTATAAGAAGTTTTTTTTTAAAGTAAAATTACACATAGGTTAAACGTCACGAAATTATCTGAAAGATTCATAAATTGATTATTTTTTAACATGCGTTCCAAAAATCGATACAAAATGAAATAATAGCAAAATGCTCACAGCACTTTCAAGAATCTATCAACCTTTGATTTCCCTTTTCCTGTCGAATGTGGCAGATAATCACTGAATTATCATTTCTCAGGAGGAAACTAGGGGGCAGTTTTGCAACAATATGAACGTAACATGAGAATGGATGCAGAAAGGGATGGGGGGGGGGGGGGGGGGTGATAAAATCCCAGCCAATCTGGAACAGACCACCGAATCAAAATGGTGCCACAGTACAAGGCAGAGAGGCTGAGACTGCAGCAGTTCCCATGGTAACAGAGCAGTGAGCTGTAAGGCTAAGCAGAAAAGCTATTAACAAAATAAATAATATCATTATCATACACCTCATCATAAATACATTCAATACAAATCTATCTTGTGATATTGTGATTTTAGATCAATTGATTTTCATCAACGTAATAACCTCCCCCCTTCACCCACACAATGCTGCACAGATAGTATGAGCCACTCCACATAACTAACCAATTCCAGCAGAGCCCCCCTCCCTCTGGCACATTCCACTCCCCGTATAGGGGGGTGTATGTATGTGCCAAGAGACTGGTGTGCATTGTAGCAGAATTGCAGTGCATTGGACTGTACAGAACTGGGTAGCATCCACACTGTCAATGAGGGTGCGGTCCGGCAGCACTGAAAGCAACATCACAGACAGATAGAGAGAGAGGAAGAATAAGGAGAGAAGGGGGAGAGATATCACCATAAGAGGAATACAGCAAGGGTAAGCAAGATAGTAAAGCGAGAAAAAGGGAAAACGGCAAGAATAACTGAAATAGATTAATCCACCCCTGTGGTCTTTTTCTGCTTGTTCTCAATTCACTCCCATTTTCTGCTTTGCATCTTTTTCGATATATTGCTTGCTTTTTGTATGATTTTTTATGATTTGCTCATTTATACTTATATGTCATTTATGACACATTTTTAGGGATTTGGTTGATCTTGTAAATGATCACCTGTGATGGTCATTTATCTGTTTGGCCTAGTTCTTCTTGCCTGCTGACAATACGTAATGCCCATATCTTTAAGTTGCTTATATGTTGACATTTAATAGATGAGGGTCAAACTGTTGATTTTTGTGTGTGGCTCCTACAAATGAATATGGTGTATTCCATGTGGTTGATGGTTTTGCCTGCAGGCACATTCTACAGTGCAACATGGGGCCGACATACCCCAATACACTGCTGAAATGCTATTTTAGTAAGACTAATGATAGGACACATTAGGTAGATATATTTATGCTTTAAGATGATAGTACATTTCTTTATTTATTTACACATTGATGTTCAATCACAGTGAACTCAATAGATGATTAAATGTGTTGCTATCAGATCATTGCAATCCAAGGTGAGGTTTTGGTTTCCTAGGACAGCAGCTTTTAGCAAAGCAGTAGTATGATACTGTGGCCGGAAAGACAGGAAGTAAAGCATATGAGACTTCTGGACCACAGGAGAAGCTTGAGAATGCATAGAGGCTTGTATTTAAGACTGGCTGTTATATACAGTGCACATCCCCTTGAAACCGTAAATGTGGGATCATCATGGAGGAATAGCACAGGTACATTTTACTAGAGATATACTGATCTATTGGCCACCAATACTTATGCGGCGATTTTTGATTCATTTAAAACCATTTTCATTTCGGATATAGCAGGAAAAATACATTTTTGATTATTAATAAAAAACTGTGTAAAGGCATTGGGTTGTATAATCTAACTTTAAGATTTTATCTGTACAAAATATAGTTTTTATAAAACAAACACGATAAACAATGAAATGAACAGACATTAGGGGGGAAGGCAGTTTTTTATTTATTAATTTTTGATGTATTTTTTATTATTAATTTAGAAATGGTTAAATTATACAAAATGTATTAACTAACATGACAAATATGTTACCTCTGTTGTACCAAAAGTAACCTCTGAAGGTTGTCATGTTGCCTTATTTGTATTTTTATATTATGTATGTTATATGTTATATATCTTATGTCTTCCATTGTGCCTTGCTTAATATGTTGGATTTCCCTGTTAAATGTAAAATGAATCCATGTTCAGTGAAAATGATTTGATAATGCAATAATAAACTAGCAAGTAAACTATAGAATTTTTGAACTTTCCTAATTTAAAGGAGCAATGTGGAGATTTAAGCGGCTTCTAGTGGTGACGTTGAGAAATTGACCACACCTGTTAGTCGCTCTGGATAAAAGCGTCTGCTAAATGTCTAAATGTAAATTGCAACCAACGGTTCACTCCACCCCTCCCTTTCAAAGTACTATGGTGGCTGACACAGAACTAAGATGTTGTCATGTTTTAACGTCTTTCCCGAAGAAGATCTTGTATTTATGAAACGCGCTCTGAAGAGCAGTTTGTCCGTTTAGGGCACATGTGGAAACAACATGGTGAATTCCATGTAAGGGGACCTGCGGTGTATGTAGATAGAAATAGCTCATTCTAAGGTAATAAAAACATAAAGCCTCATTATGTAATCTTTATACATCTCTGAAGACATTGTAATGTATATTATATTGCATATCTGTCAATAGATCCAACAAATAAATTACACACTTGCCCTTTAAAACATGATCAAAATAGTGATCTATTTTAATGACACAAGTTCAAATAAGTGAGGTGATGCAAAGCGGAGGTGTCAGAGTGAGCCAATGGTTGCATGTTAAAATGGCCAAAACTCAGACAGTTTCTGCATATCTCATGTTAATCTTGAGTGCTTACAGAATAGTATCGCACCCTTCAAATATCCGTAGAGTCTTTAGGTTGACGCGTGGGCAGGCTATTTCTTTTGCCTTGCTGTGGGCATGCTTCCCAGGGAGAATTGCCCAATGCGGGACTAAGAAAAGTTGTTACGAAAAGAATTTGCATGTTCGAAAAACTTTACGAAACCTTTTACAAATACTGGGGGAGTGTACCGAGTTTTTTGACAAGTTCACCATGTCAAGCATGAGAAGACAGCATGTTTAACATGGTAAAGAAGTCCGAATGTATGAAACAATATTGCATGTATAAGTCATTGGATTCAATGGGAATGTTTCTGTCAATGGCAGGATGAAAGGAGACTCCCCTGTGAACAGCACCATGAGTGTCGGGCAGGCCAGGAAGCTGGTGGAACAGCTGAAGATTGAAGCTAGTTTTTGTCGGATCAAGGTGAGAGTCCCGACGTGAAAACAACAAATGTAGCAAACAAGAATCATATCAATGATGACTTTCTCTGCCTGTGAATCTTTTTATGCCAGCCTGTAGCCAGCAGACTCATTTGTATTAGATGTGATCAAAGATCTGTAACCAGGTTAATAGGTATGACCTAATTCTACAATCCCCCTGATAAATTTTGTCCTACAAGTACAATTCGAAGCATTCAACAGCTTTTGAAGTCTTTAAGCATTGACCTCAACTTTGCATTTTGCACATGGGTAGAGAATTCCTAAAATACTGTTTAAACCAAGAGAGTAACAGTGTGGTGTTTCAATCTAAGAGCAATGTCAAGGACAAAGCATCATCTGTAGTATACAGAAGAGGTGATGGCATTAATGCATTTACATAGCAAGGACAATTACATCAGATTAAAGCTTTAGAAATATGGACTGTATATTCTATTCTTACAAGAAGTTTAAGACCGCATTACTAAAAGCTGCATTTAACTTGTCCTTTATGCACTGTTGTGTCATTTTTGAGCAGACAGCCAGTAGCCTTAGTGTGGAAATGATGTCCAGCTTCCTCAAAATCAATATTCATCCTAAAGCTAAATGCTTTTACAGTGAGCACTGATATTCTATCCTGCCTTCTCAGGTTTCTAAGGCAGCAGCAGACTTGATGGCCTACTGTGATGCCCACGCATGTGAAGACCCTCTCATCACCCCTGTGCCCACCTCAGAAAACCCCTTCAGGGAGAAAAAGTTATTCTGCGCTCTTCTCTGAGCAGGAAACAGGAAGAGCAGAATTAGCCCAATTTAGATGATAATGATTTGTGTATGCACATCACACGACACAACACTTAACAAAACACAACATAGCATGACACACTCAAAATTAGGATGAAATAAATCAATTGATACCACTATGAACAAATATCTATGATGTTTTGGAGGATATTGTTATTCTCCTGTTTTATAGGAAACCTTGCTCCCTTTTCATTAGGGCAGGGGTGTCCAATTCTGCTCCTTGAGGGCCATCATCCTACAAAATTTACCTCCAGCACACATGATCCAGCTAGTCTAATAAACTCTGCGTCTGAAATCTCATACTGTGACAGTATGTACTAAATTAAATGAATTACCTACTTCTTGAACAATCAAACAGTATGTGCAATAAAGTATGTGTGGGTGCAGTATGCATACTTTTTGGACATAATACATCCGCCATGTTTGGATCTTCATGTAACCCGTCAAACCAACGGTGAAATTATTTTACACAGTTGTTGTCAAACTAGTATAGTTTAGTTGGGAATAATGTATTTCTTGGTACTTATATCACTTCAACTTGATAAATTCTTCTCAGCTCGAGTTGGCTCATGGGATTAAAAAATGTCCATCCGATGCATACTTAGAAGTATTGGCAGAACCAAAAGACCTAACGGACCATTCGGGTATTTCTGTTTGGGACATACTACTCATTTCACATACTATGGTATGCTATAAGTATGCAGTTTCAGATGCAGGGAAGGTCAAGATACCATAAAATTACCTGGCACGAATATGTGATTCGGGTTGGAGCTGAACTTGGTTGGACGGTAGCCCTCCAATAAAATCAATGGAAACCCATGTGCAATCGGAAAAAACTGATTAGAAAAATAAGATGTAAACTTATCAGTTAGAATATCAAACACACATATGCAAGCACACTATTTTATAATCAATCAAAAGGAGAAAGGTGTGTGTCTGGATACTTCAATTATTTCAAACATTTCATTATGTTATGGAGCTCTTCACATTTGCAAACTCTGTATGTATATTTTGATTTATTTTGTTTTGTTTGAGATGGCCATATATGCTGGTAGACATTTCTGGTTAACTGTTAAAGCTTTTATAGTTTAATTATTGTAAGAAAGTGAGACTACTAATCACTGAAAATACCACAATTAAAACCCCCCCAAAGGGGTCTATGAGGAAATTGATGTCCTTAAAGTGATTTTTTTCTGACCAGTTAAAACAGTGGTAGTTAGTCTAGTCTCTAGTTGTTAGTTTCAAGGGCAAACTAGAGAGAAAATCGTAAAAATGTCAAAGCATTTTGTGGCCCCAGATAATGGATTAAATACTGCAGACTGCATTTGGATGATGGAATAAATAAAATTAAACAATACGTGTCACTTATTGACAGAGGAAAATGACTTCATGAATGATTGTAACATAACTCACAAGCAGATTAGAAAAAAAACAGTTCAAAATTGATAATCCCATAGCTAATTTTATAGTTTAATTTCAAATTGAAATTAAAATGCAAGTTATTTGCACAATTTTGAAACACATAAATATTTAATAGCTATAACAAATTCCTCAGTTTTTCACCTCATCCCTAAAGCACCTTAAATACCGCGAACAGCAAATCTCAGCATTTTTTTTATTGAAAATTAAAATCACGGATTAATCTTCAGATACGCAATCACAGTTAAAACAGATCCAAAGTTTTATTAAGGCATTTTAATTTACCGATAGACAATTGAGGTTGGGGCATACAGTTACATGGCAATAAGATACCAATATGCATGAGATCCTTAAGGTAATACATATTTGAGTTGTGACAGAAACCTTTAAAAACGTAATAGCATTGTGACACAATTTGGTCAATTTCAGTTAAAACCTTCAAACATTATAGCAGTAAACAGGGGGAAAGATTGACGTAATCCGTCTGTGTGAAATGCCAGTGAAGTATTGTGCTTACCCTACTGATGTAGGCAGATATGTACAGACATTAAACTGAAATGCATGTGACAGATTGAGTTTTGTCGATGCTCATATGGAACGGATAAAAATCGTATTTCAAAACCCCTGTAGCTAAACATCCAGTGTGCAAAGCAGTGATCATACAAGTGTCTCTATATAAAGAACATCTAGTGATAAAGCAATGTACAGTTCTGGGCTAAATGTTACTATTGGTGTCTCAAAATAAAGTCCAAACAGTCAAATTCGTGAAGTGAGTTGAGGTAAATGCATTCAACATACTAGGGGAAAAACAGACAAAATGAAAATACATTAACAAAACAAAAACAGCAGACTACAGGAAGGAGTCACACCACTCTCGCAGGCAGCTGAAACAGTCGCCTTGCTGTTTGATATTGGCACTACACGTATCCTTCAACCATTCCCGAAACAACTCCTCGTCTTTCCTCAGTACCAGAAACTGTCCAAGTACAACATATGCCTGTAGGCAGAAAATGAAAGTGAAAGACGAATTCCAACATAAACGGTTTCACTTTGCATATATAAGGAGAATGACTACGTAGAGCTTCCAAGTAAACCTACCTTGTCAAAACCTTTGTCTTCCAATCTCTTTCCAAGAACTTCTCCAATTCCTGCAAGGGCCATCACAGGCTTCTCCCCCATGGGCTCTGCCACAAAGTCCTTGTGTTTTTGTGATGTCGAAGACATTGTTGATTTGCGCTAAGAGGCTTAAGTGAAAGTGGTGAATCTCTTTTCTTCAATGGCTTCAAGAGAAGAAAACAAGTATTATAAAGCAAGAACCTTAAAACACTCATTGGGACCCCAATACTACAATTATACACATTCGTCAAAATAAAATAAGGAAGTTTAACGTTTAAGATAACACGCAAGAGAAGACTACAATACTACATTCAAGATGGCATGCTTTTAAACTTTTTTTAAGTTTCAGATATAACGTAAATCTCTCTGTTGAAGGCACATTTATGCAAAACAAAAAGTAAACACACGATGGAAATAAACCAAATAACATCGTGAATCAAAAATACAAATAAATTGTAAGATAAAGACTGAATAACAAGGCGTTGAGTTTAAGAATGAAATTAATCTCCCGACAATTTATCACGAACGGCCGTTGAAACACACCATAATTACTCATTCATTTATCAATAACCTCAGCACCGAACAGATCAGTGTGAATAATTTCCATGTTAAGTAACAAGTTTAGGATTAAAATTGAGTTTTCAACATACCCAGACACTATCATTGAGAAATTTCACTTCTCATCCACTGACGACGCGCTGTTCACAGAGTCACAGTGCGCCCAAAATACCTCACAAGCAGCGCCGTTTTCCGCTCCCGCCTTTAGAAATAACAGCGTCACTTCCGCTCTTCCAACGCTGAGCTCAGAGCTACACTGACGCCTAGCGGTCCCAGGAGTTTTATTTCAATCTATTCATTCAGGATGAATGAAGGAGCTTAATGTTTAATCCACAAACAAGAGCTTTATTTACATGAGCTCTGACATATATTATGTACAGTGTGAGCTCTTTTTCATAACTTCATATTAGGCCTACATATGCATATGCATAAACTACTAGTGTCACAAAGTTTTGTTTCACCCGACCTTTTTATGGTTCTTGTACAATCATCTGGTGCTTATTGCTGTGGTAATATTTATTTTCATGTAGCATCAATTTTAGTGTATATTTAGTTGTGTGTATATAAGTATTATGATTCTTATATCATTAACACAGTGTGACAAATGGTTGTTTTTCACAACTTTTTAAAGTTCTTGCACAATTCTGTTGGGATAATTACTGTGGCAATATATTTTTTCTTGTAGAATCAATGTTTTAGTGTATAAATTTTAGCGTATATAATAAATTACCGTGTATCGCTATATTGCAAATAAACATTAACTGTACAAATTTCACATATTTTTAAATGTATTTTCCATGTGTTACTGTAAGAAAAAAATTGTAGCACAGGGAAGGTGGGATGAAGCGATGATGGGTGTCTAGTACGTCTGGACCTTGGTTAATGACGATAGGCTATAAGCCAAATGTTCCCTTCTGAAGTTTTGGATGACTAATTTTTAGTATAAACTGTTTTGAGCTCAGTGCCAGTACCTTGTAATTTTTACGTTCGAGTAAATATCAATGCTAGAAATGTTTTTTAGTTTTTTGTGAGTACCATCGATGGTAAAAAAATGTATGGGATTTTCATATTCAGCATAAAGAAACACAGCTGTTTGTTCCATTGTGTTATTAATTATTTAAAGAGAAAATTAACCCCAAAATAGTTTGTCATCATTTATTCACCATCATTAAATTCAAAACGTGTGAAACACAAAAGAAGATATTTTAAGAAATGTCTCTATGGTCTGGTGTCCATACAATGGAAGTCAAAGAGGGATGTTGTTTGGTCATCAACATTCTTGCAGAAGAAAGTGATACAGATTTGACATAACATGAGGATGAGCAAATGATGAAAGAATTTTCCTTTTTTGCTGAACTATCTCTTTTTTATGCAGAAAACACCAAAAGTTGAGGGATAAAAATGCATCCACTTTAATATTGCTACAAAGATTTACAACTTGCCACCAAATGTCTTCTCAATAAGCCTTTATATAACTGTGTTATATATTAGATTATGATCAAAGACATCTAAAACATAATCTCATTTACAAGAATTGTCATCACATTAAAACTATAACAGAAAATTAAAACAACTGTGAACTCTTCTGAGTTTCATGATCTCATTCAAAACTTGCTTCACCTTGGTGATAAAAAGCATATGGTTATGTGGTGACATATTAATGATTTCTCAAAACTCTATACCTACAACTTTTGTTGTGACACTATATTCTGCAGAACCATAAGAACATCAAGCTTTTGCTCAACATCAATCCATGAGATCTGGGTTGTAAATGTTACATGCCCTTAAAAGAATGAGAGCATCACCACATCCTGCCAGATGGTGAAGGTAGCTCTCTAGCCGTACTGCAAACCCAGATTAAAATTAATTTAATTGATTGATTTAAATGACAGTTTAATTTAATGGTTAATATTTAAACATTCTACTCCTTTGTTAGCTCAAGGACTCATTGATTGACTTTTCACCCCAGGATGATTATTGAACAGATGATCAAAGAGAAAAATGTTGGCGTTTGTTCTCAAGTTTTGTTCTCCTTTGATTGATTTCATTAGCACAAAAGTAAAGTTGAGATAATGTTTTTTTTTCATGATGAACAGTAGGCCTAGTTGAGTTAAAGAAAATAAGCTAAACTTTTCATCCTTGTAGGAAGTAGTCAGAACAATGTGTTCTTACAGTATACTGAGAATGAGGGGACACAATGTGCTCTGGTGTGTTTACATGATATTTGAGACGGAGGGAGGAGCTCCTTTCTGCAGTGATTTTACATCTAACAGGTTATGACCACTTCTGGTTCTGAGTTTGTGGAACACACAAAATATTTTTGAATTATTTTAGACAAAATTTCTAAATAATGTATTTATCATATCAAGCAAGTTGCAAATACTCTATATTCTTGTGTACTAAAAGCAACTTTGCAGTTAAATATTCAATATAAAGTTTTTCAATATAAATTGAAAAACTTTGATCGTAGTACTTAGGCAAATGGGATTATAAGGATGCCTGTGACATGAATAAAGACATGATACGTTTAAAAAAACTGTTAGAGAAGCTGAATTTAAGTTAAACCTCTCGTGTGATTTAACATACTTTCTCAGCTTATTTTCTTTATTATTATAATGTAAATTTTTGGTTTCTTGCTTGTATGCTGCACAGTTTACCGTACAGCTGTGCTGTGTTTGTGTTCTACTTCAATGTATCAATTTAAAGATATTTTTCCTTGAAGGGATAGTTCAGTAAAACATATAATAATTTCTGTTCATTCAAACAAAATTTATTCTAACATCTTTTATATACGCTTGTGTTGTTTTATATCTTTACAATATGCCTACAGGATTCTGCTGATCAACCCGTCTTTGTAGAAGAGGAGTTAGCAGAGGAGGCTATTAAAATATAAAAATCTATCACAGCAGACCCTTTCTTTTCTTTCTTTGGGTCTCACTTATACACTGGATCTGAGATATCCCAAGACTCACAGATACTCATCTGAAGTGTTCTTCTTGAACTCAAATAAAATTGAGTAGATCTGCTCAATTTTATTTGTAATATCAAATAATTGAGTTATCACAGCTTTACTTAATTTTTTTAATTTACATTTACTTAATTTAAAGAGTAGCCTATTTCCTTTATTCACAGTTTTAAAGCGGCCGTGCAACGGTGTTTCATGCATTCTGACTTCTTTATAATGTTAAACGTGTTGTCTTGCGGTGACTGAAACTGATGTCTGTGTTTTGTTGGCAATAAGTGCGCACATGCTTTAGTTCAGCCTACCCACCCCCCTCAAGCGCCGTATGTTTTTGGAAACAATCATAAAGCTGTATCTATCTTTCATAAGTGTGATCACACTAAATACTCTTCGAAGATACGAAGTATGCAATACTACTCTATAGGTACACAAGATTAATATAAGATTGGCAGAAACCCTGTGTGTTACGCCCGCTTTAAAATTCCCCCCCAAAAAATGTAAATCGCAGTAAATCTTTTTACTAGCCTAAACTGAAGAGCATGAACTATTTATAAATTCAGCGGTCTCATTATATATTTTTAATCAGTGGTTACAATATTTCCTTAAAAAATCATATGTATTTTACATTCAGAATGGTTATGTTTTAACTGGCTAAAGATTCTGGTGTAAAAAAACACCAATCAATCTACATTGAAATGTTATTTACAGTTTAAAATCCAGCTCTTATGTGTATTATGCTGTTCCAGCTCTTTCCAGGAGAGGAACTCAACCCCCCAAACTTGTTTATGGAGGTCTTGTACAGTCACAAAAACAACAGGGAGGAGGCTGGGTCAAAGAATAATGTGGTGCATTTAAGGT
Organism: Triplophysa dalaica; assembly: GCF_015846415.1. NCBI lineage: Eukaryota > Metazoa > Chordata > Actinopteri > Cypriniformes > Nemacheilidae > Triplophysa > Triplophysa dalaica. The sequence goes on from NC_079560.1 coordinate 10,537,554, forward strand.
GGATCTTTCAAATGCCAGAAAACTGGACTGGCAGCTTTTCATAATATCTTAAAGCTAAGAATGCAAAACAAAATATGTCAAAAATCTAGATGGTCTGCTTATTCTGCTGGGGTTCGCAAATAATGTTATATCCTATGTGATCGAGAACTGTACTCCACCTGGTTAAATTGCACCTTTATAACAACACTTGAGTAAATTATTTTCGCGATTGACAGGGTTATAAACAACAATATAGAACATTTCATTTCATTGCGTGTATAAGTGTACCTCCTTAAATGTGGGCGGTACAGTAAATGACGTATGTGACTAAGATCGTCTTTGTCATATAAAACCTTCAGCATCCCTGACACATCGTGAATTACCGCCAAGGACGAGTAGGAGAAGCGGATTCGGTTTAGGTTAATCTAAACGGAGATTCATTGCCTATTTCAATTTAATTGGTAAGATTGGTCGTATTTTAAGTAATTTTCCCTTGTATTTAATTTTCTAATTGTGAGTTTAGATAATGCTTTTGCGTACTCGTTGTTTAATTGGGCAGATTTTTACATTGAAATCGTTTTTTCTTGTTTAACGTGTTTAAACTCGTAATGGGAGGCTGAATAATGGAAAAAGACCGCTGAACTGGACCAATCCGGTTTAACAGTTCTGATGTCGTGTTACCAATGTAATTTACAACCTCATTCAATACATTTTGACAATTCGCCTTAAACGAACACATTTTTTATTGTTTAAGCTTTTATTTCGGCCTGTAATGACTATGATCGTTATGCGATGATTATGGTTCATCATCATTCGGCGTTTTGTTGTTGTGTCTAAGGGTATTGAAGGTTTAATCTGGATTACCTTGTTTATTTAAATAAACTATTTTGGTCAGGTAAAGCATTGGAGTGATTCGATTCATCGATACAACTGCCGCGCGTGCATTTTAATCACCATTGAGCGTTAATGATAGGTGATGCAATGTAGAAACTTGTTGCCTGTTCTGCGCATGCGCATCTGCTTCAGTTACATGCGGTGACCTCTGCTGTGTCTGAACCCGTTTCCTCGATCACTATAAAGCGAATGACATTTGAGCCCACTATACACTAGACATACACCACTAGACACTGACGTCATTAACCTGCGTCTGACTGCAACGTTTCTGTCGCTGAAATTCGAGATAAAGCTTATATTAACGTCACACGTGTGTGGCTTCATGGATTGCTTAACATATGGTAAACGTGAATTTACACATTATTGATCACGTTTTCGTATTAGTTTTTTAATAAAGAATACAAAAAAACTGTTTGCCACGTGTATTTACTTTAACGTTTAATACAAGTATTTCATATATTTGAAAATAAAGCACCACTGTCTATAACATTTATTTAATCTGTTTATTCTCAAAAACACTAAAATAACTGTCAACAAGAACAAATTAAGTGAATAAACGTGCTTTTGTGTCATTAACGGTCATTCTCATCATGCTGATTCTAATTATGCTGCCTTCGCGTGTTGTATCATGGGGAATGTGAGTTGATTGTGGGTAAAATAGAGTGAACGAATATAGGGAATGAAGTAGTTTCGGACACCACTACAAAATGGCGGACACCCGATATAGTGCACAATATAGGAGATAGGGAGCGGTTGCAGACACAGCCCTGCAGCGACAGCGATGTTTTCACAGCTGTGTCTTCTGGTCTGATTTCCAGGCAGGCAGACATTCGGCATACATCGCCATAATGAGCAACAATACTGAAGTGGACATGAAAGACGTTGAGCTCAATGAGGTGGATCAGGAGAAGCAGCCCATGACAGGGGGAAATGCAAATCACGATGCCATCTCACCTGTATCCGAGAAGAATGGAGTCGCCAAAGTGAAGATTCCAGATGAGGAGACAAAATTTACTGGTCTGTCCAAAGAAGAACTGTTAAATGTTGCTGGAACACCAGGGTATGAAGAATTCATATTGTTTAATCTCTTTTTGTTAATCTCTTGGTTTGACCTAAATGGCTAATATGCAATCGTTGTTCCTTTAGGTGGGTTAGAGTACGTTGGGCACTTCTGATTCTGTTCTGGCTTGGTTGGATTGGCATGTTGGCCGGTGCTATTGCCATCATTGTTCAAGCACCTCGATGCAAGCCCATTCCTGAAATGAACTGGTGGAACTATGGCCCGCTTTACCAGATTGGAGATCTTAAAGCCTTCACAAAGTCTTCAGACCTTGATGGTAAGGAGGGAACATTATGGTTTGCATCAAATCGGGCAAAAACAAGCTGGTGGGAAGGAGGGACAGTTAAAGGATTTCAGGGATTTTATGGAGATGTCCGAACTTGCTGATATCTTTATTTTATCAGTCAGACTCTGTACATGTTGAAACACTCAGCAACATTAATTTAGTGTGGGAGGGGAACTTTTACTTAATAGTGTGAGGTTTGTCTAGATGGGAAGTTAACAGCAGAAACACGTCACATTTATGTAGTATGTTAAGTGATTCATATGCAGTAAGTGTTTTTATTCTGACTGGTTGTCCTCAGGTCTGGCTGGAAAGATGAGTGAAATGGATCAGTTGAAGGTGAAGGGTCTGATCATAGGCCCTATCCACGTGTCTGAAGTTGATAACTCTGTAGAGCTGAAACTGGATACAATTTCTCAGGAGGCTGGTACTCTGGAGAGTTTAAAAGCAGTCATTCACGAAGCCCACAGAAGGAGTGAGCACTCTGAACTCACTATTTTGTCATTAATCAACACCGTGGTATATATCATGATTGTAATATTTTTCATTTCTTTAATATCTTTTTGTTTACTATTAGGTATCTCTGTGGTTTTGGACCTGACCCCTAACTATAAAGGCGAAAAGCCCTGGTTCAAAAAGGAAAGAATTGATGATGTGGCGATACAAGTCAAGGTATGAGCTTGACTGTCAGCAGTTGGTCACAGATGGGACCCATTTTTTTTTTTTTGTAACTTGATTTATGTACTTTAATTCAGAAACTAATAATAGTGTTTATCATGTTGTAGTCTGCTTTGATCCACTGGTTGAAAATGGGTGTGGATGGATTTCTCTTTTACGGTGTGGATGAAGTTTCCACTGTAGCGCCATCCAGCTGGAATGATATAAATGTCATTATCCGCAATCAGACTGAGGGAGAAACGAAAAAGTGAGCAATCTTTTGTTTTTACTGTTAATGAAAATTTGTTATATGACTTATTTAATATGTGTTTTTTTTTACCAGGGTCTTAATTGGTGTGACGGATAAGACATCCCCTCATGACATAGATGAGATATTGAACAGCACTGTTGTGGACCTGCTTCTGTCTGGTGCCTTGAGGTCTAAATCTGCTCCAGGAATTGCCATGACTGTTGATCATCTGTGTTTAAATTACAATCAGACCAAGCTGGCTTGGAACATTGGTGAACGTGTAAGCGGCCACCTGGCTTCACTTGTGGGGGCAGCCCATGTTAAGTTGCACCAACTGTTGCTGCTCACCCTTCCTGGGACACCAGTTTTTAATTATGGTGATGAAATTGGACTGGAAGATAACGTAAGTCGTTTTTATTTTGGGGGAATGTAGAATACAGTAATTCAAGAAATGGGGTATTAAAATATTGTGTCTTTCCTTATAGCTCAACAAATCCCCACAGATGGTGTGGCTGAAAGAAGCAAATAATACTTCTGAGGTAAGAGGGCATCTAAAATTCACAGTTTCATGTGATGGATTGTTACAATGCAGCTGCTTGAGGTTTACTTTTATTATCATATTGTGGTTCATAGAACAATGAGGTGAAGTTTATTTTTACTGTCATGTTGTGGTTTACAGAACAATGAGGAGAAGGAGATGAGCTCATTCTATAAATTCTTCAAGGACGTGAGTCAAAAAAGAATGAAGGAGCGCTCCCTGCAGCATGGAGAATACTTCAAATTGTTAAGCTCGCCCTCTGCGTTGGCCTATGTGCGTAAATGGGACCAGAATGAGCGCTACCTTATTGCACTCAACTGGCAAAATGAAACGGTCTCTCTTCAGTTGAAGCATGCAGAGCTTCCAGAGCAAGCTACTGTAGTGTTTAATACTATAACTACACCAGAAGATGGTGAAATACTTGACCTGGCAAAATTTGATTTGAAGCCAAATCAGGGTTTAATGTTGAAGTTTCCTTACACACCTTAAAGACAAATTGTAAAGATGCAGTTGGCATTCAGATAAAACTACTAGTTGTCATTTAGAAATTATTAAACGCTGATGTACATCATCAGGTTGTGCTTAAACATTCACTGCATGACTACTAATTTAAAATGTTCTGTTACTTGGGAAACATTTTATAGGATGATTAAATTAGTTTTAAAACCTTTTTTTAAGTCTTTTAAAGATTTGGTGTTAGTCCAAGTATTCACTGTTTAACTGCAAGCTGTCTTTTTGTGAAAAGTTGCATGAAAATGAAAGCTGTGGACAATAAACTAAGTGTAGCAGTTCATCATTGTTTGTCATTGTATTCTTTAAAGAGGGGTTCTCTCTTGAATGTTCGTAAACGTCGACAACATAATGAGATGTAACGGAGATGTGGTTAAATTATTAAAATCTCCCATCATAAAATGGAGCAGCTCTCATTGTCTGCATCAAAGGATGATATCATGTGTCTCAACTGATGAGTTCTTTATTTAGGACAGTTCATTATGCATGTGGTGCACTCGTACCTGGCTATTTTAACCCTTTACAGAGTCATGAACCCCGTACTGAACAATAGGTTCAGTTGAGTGCTTCACCTGCCTAGAGTTAAAAATACACTGGATAAGAGCATAAAAAAGTCATAAAACAGACATAAAATGTTAATTTTCCTCCTAATACATATTAAACAAGTTTCTACATTATTATCTTGTAACTCCAACACTTTTCTAGGTCAATTACCCCTAAGGGACCATAAACCTGACCGAGAAGTTTTGGGCTCGTATAATCATATTTAATCTCCGGGTGTGCGTTTTCCTTTAAACTATTGTTCACTGTGCATTTATTCCACCAGAATATAATTAAAATCAACGTCTTAACCACACAATCGAGTGATTGTAATGCAGACGTTGCACTCAATGCTGTACTCTCTGCAGCACTACATGAACATTTCAGTTCTTTGCTACTGTCTCTTTAAGAACCGCTCTCTTCGAGGACTCCCTGACGCATTGCAGGTGGCTGAAAACCAATCAGATGGCGTTTCCCAGGTCAGCTGACGAGAGCCATCCGACTTCTATATATAAACTCTCCGGACCATCCATTCAAACTTGAATAAACCACCGTAGAATGCAATGAATTTTAAATATTTTAATACGAAATAAAACTGTACAATCATCAAGCGAAATATCTCTGTATATAGGTTTCTACAAACGACAACGGACCGGTCTAACCGTGCGGGTTCGAGTTGATTCGTTTTGACAATTTGGCGGAGGAAGACCATAGTAACAGATTTGTTGTCAAGGAGTGCGACGTCCCACTTTGGACCGAATAACCGTGGCGTACTTATATTGAAATTTGGGCGCACAGCAGCAGATAGTGAAAGAGGTACTTGATAATCGCACGGGAGGAAGACAAACCACTTGGTTGTTCATTTACTTCACATAAACGTAACTCATTTCGCTATTAAATACAATGGTAAGTTATACATTTATAACATTTTAACTTAGTAACTTGGATGTTTCGTAATAATGGCTAAGCATGCGGGGTGAACTGATAGGTGTGAATGGGCTAGTGTTAGCTTAGCTCTTCGCAAACTAACCGTAAGTCTATTGAAATAGCGCGCGAGTTCTCAGGCTAACGCCACTCGAATTTATAAAAAATATATGATAATATTTCAAACGTCGACATTTTGCGATGGTTCTGATAGTTTTATTGACCGCGAGGTTTTGACTATTCGACTAACTAACGTTAGCACATCCTTGACTGTTCCCTGTAGCTAGCTTGCCTCATCTCAGCGTTAGTAGTCAGCGGCGTGAAAGCCATCGTAGTGAGTAGATACAGAGCGCACTTATTTACGTTACATTATTGGATACAGACAACCAAAACATTTTGTCCAAAAACAGTCTACTCCGTCTCCAGTAAAGCTTAGAGTTGTGGTTAAATTACAACCCGATTGTATTGATCTACAACGTCCTCACTTATTAGCCAAATCGGCCTACAATTTACAGTAATCCGCAATATGAAAACAATCTAATTTATGTAGTAATATAGACGACAGCATGTGTGAAGTCACTTACAAAGTAAACAATTTGACCATGACTGCAATGCGAAACTTGCTAAATTGGTAATTGATAAAGAGCAATGGAATTGGGCGTTGTATTAAAGAATGACATCATCAAACTTGAAAACACAAACCAGTAGATATTTTTACGTTCTGTTTATTTTTAAGAAAATCCAGTAGACTAATTTCATTGTGACAATAAATTTACTCTATGATGTATTTAAAATAATCTGTGAAATATTTGCTTATGTACGTTTATGTGACCTACAGGCCGATCAGCTAACAGAAGAGCAAATTGCTGGTATGTTAGAAGAGCCTTGACCTCTTGTTTTCAGAAAAGTTTTAGTGCCAAAACATAAAACAAAATTGAACTTTTCTGTCTTTTTTTTAGAATTCAAGGAGGCATTCTCACTGTTTGATAAAGACGGTGATGGCACAATCACTACTAAAGAGTTGGGGACTGTCATGCGGTCTTTGGGCCAGAACCCTACAGAGGCTGAGTTGCAAGATATGATAAATGAAGTTGATGCTGATGGTACGTACGTGTAGGACTCATTACAGATTCAAGAATGCCACAGATCTAATGTTGCATTATCTAAATGCTTCTATATATGTTATTGTTTTCCACTCAGGCAATGGAACTATTGATTTCCCAGAATTCCTCACTATGATGGCCAGAAAAATGAAGGACACAGATAGTGAAGAGGAGATCAGGGAAGCATTCAGAGTCTTTGACAAGGTGGAAAACGTTTTCACATACCCGTCACCCTTTTTTTTTTTTTTTTTTTTTTTTTTTTTTTTTTTAAAGACTGTTCCTTATGCAGTGACTAATGCTTTGCAGGATGGTAATGGTTATATCAGTGCAGCCGAGCTCCGTCATGTTATGACAAATCTGGGGGAGAAACTCACAGATGAGGAAGTTGATGAGATGATTCGAGAGGCTGATATTGATGGTGATGGCCAGGTCAACTATGAAGGTATTTTCACGTATTACTGTTATGAACGCTGATGTTGATCTTATGGTCAGGAACGGTTTTACTAGATTGAAAATAAGAACAAGGCCTAAAAGCTTATTATAATACCTAGATTGTTTTTGTCTTTCACAGAGTTTGTCCAGATGATGACAGCAAAGTAAAACTGGAAACCAAAAGGAGTACAATAGACCAAACAGTGGGCAGCACCCTCACTGTCAATCTTCAACAAGCATTCACAATGTTATCCCCCCCCCACTAGGTTTTGCTCTCTTCTACTTTCCCTTAGTTTGTTCAATCTTCTGCTCCGCTTCTTTTTTTTTTAAACCCAATTGACAGAATCTCCCTTAAACTTCTTCCAATGTTTTTTTTAAAGAAAATATTTATATGCACATCAAAGTTAAAATCTTGCATATATGATGGTGATGATAACAGCTGTGTAACACATGTATCAATATTTTAAAAGTTGTGACATACTATATGGACAATAGCAATGCATGCTTTATTTAGGTTTGGCATGCTTCTGTGTTTTTTTGTTTGTCTCAGCTTGCCTTTTCCTAACTTGCTAGTACTCCTTTAACTGCATGTTTTTCATGCAACCTCTGCTCAGTGGTCTTAGAACTGTCTGGTGAATAACCATTCATGGATAATCAGGGGCTTTATATTACAAAATGGCTCAAACTTCCATGTATTAGTGTGATTGTGTTGTGTGTCTGAGTGAGTGTTTGTGGTGGGATTTAAGTGGAGCCATGCAGTAAAGTTTACGTTTTGGTATAGGGCTTGTTCTTTAGGGACCGCATAACTAATATGTACGATAAAAAAGACAATTTAGCGTAGAATAATCTGGATATGGTTTATTGGGGACCAATTATGTCATTAGTTTGCCTCCTTTATATACTAAAAATATAGAGAAGCATGGGGGGAAGCCTTTCATCTTTCCTCCAGCTTGACATTTCCTCACAAACTTTACAACCCCAAAGCAAATGTCACCTATTTTTTTGAGACTGATGTAGAGAGGTTTAATGTTTGGTTTGAGCGCTGTCTGTGTTTTTACTGAAGATGTAAATTAGTTTATATATGGTCTTACATTTTGATGCAGCACTTAGTGTCCCACCACATCAGTGGACCATTTCTGTCTAGGAAGGAAACCTATCAAGTTAAAGCTGTGTGCCGATTCTAAAAAAAGCACCTGCATTTTTTTATTATTATTGTAAGCTCATTTCCTCAAACGAACAATGTCACATTCGGTGTCCATGCAGTGGCAACTAGGGTAGTGAATAATAACTGTCATTCAGTTAGGACGCGGCCACAAAACCTGCAAATATGGGCGCTTTGTATGACATCTACATTTCTTAGAAAATTTAGTTAAACAAGTTAAACAAACAGCGCTTAATGGTAGAATGATATATGGTGGTAGTATTGCATCCTCTGCCTCTGTTCTTAATTTATTCTACTGTTGTTTTTTATGACTTATTGTATTTTGTGTTTTTTTTCCTGGCATCCGAGTTTATGGTCTGGTTCTTTTTTCCTCTCTTGTCTGTCCATAAGAAAAAATAGGAAAAAATGAAAGGTTATGCATTCCATTGCAGAACTCTTTTGGTTTTCTTGCTAAATAAACGTCTTGGACCTGTTTCTAAACTACATCCTGCTTTTTGTCCATGATGTTGTCTATTACTGTAAACCTGCATGGGTTTATTATTAAAAAAAACATTGTTTAAGAAGGGTGCATTTACTGAATTTGTATTGCTGTAATTTTATCAGTCACACATTGGTATTTATGGCCAGCTTGGTTAAGAAAACACCACCCTCAAAAAAGTATGAATGGTTCCACACATTTAAAATTACGTTAAAACATTTTCAAAACTCCCAAATGTGAAAACAAGTACGGTGAAATTCATGAAGGTGTCCATATATGGTAAGCAGCAGTAATCATGTTGGGTTGAGCCGCCTACATTACCCAAGCACCGTTTCCACAGTTAACCAATAGCCGTACTTGTAGATAAATGATGCTGATTGACACCCGACAGAACAAATAGTGTGACACCAATTACACCGACAACCAATCACATCAATGACAGATGAAGCGGGTGGATATCAGCTATAGGACATACGCCCATCGTGTAGCTGTACATAGAAGGGTTGATTTAAGAAAAAAAACGTACTAAATAGTAAACGAAGTGCAAACAGTTCGGTACAGGACAAGCCAAAATGTAAATGACAGCAATTCATTTGCATGTACACGCTGAAAGCACATTGGTTAATATTTTAATGTGTCCAGTGATCCGTAGCTACTATTACGAATCGTCCTGTTGACGAAACGTCGAACAAGTGACTGCGGGCCTAGTCCATCTGATTACTTTCCTGCGTATTTACGCCCGCGGCGTACATTTACCATTCACAGAGGTACGCATTTTACGTCTTGCGTTTTCGATGAGCAGGATTGGACTCCAGACCACAACTATCGTGAGACAAGAGAAAGGTAAGACTGTATTCTTGTATTTCACCTGTTATTCGAATAAATATGCGTATTTTAATCGCCACTACTGTCACAAGCTGCGTGTCATATTGCACAAGTGATGTGCACATTATCTTGTCTGACAAGGGAATAAGTTACTAGCTGCTTTGAACATGCACGAAGTCTTGCTAATAAGTGCACAATATTAATAAGCGGATAATTATGGCTCGTTAACTAAATATTAATGCATGATTATAGATCGAAAATCGGTTTGCGAAGTCGTGCAACACGCGTTGTAGGAACACGTTACACTCGTGTTTGCTTCTGCTTGCTAGCCCCATTCAAATGAATGAATCACATTGCCATGATGATCGAGTTGGCTCCCTCGATTGACCTGAAAACTATTCAGCCCCACACCACCAAATACTCAACTAAATTACCTTCACTGACACATCCGATTAAAGGGCAACGCAGCAGTTGTCAAGAAAAACCGGGTCATTCATTGCGCAGCAAGTTCATCTTCAAGTTAGCAGATGTTGATGTCATGCATTACCGTTCATCTATCCATTCCTAGCGTGATATTAACCAAATATTTTAAAACTGACTAGGAACACCTCCAAATGTGACCAGAAAGACTGTGAAGGTAGGCAGCTCACTAGACCTCAGTCTACTAGTTTATCCAGATGTGTGTCATTCTTGAAAACATGGAGATTTTTAAGTAACGTAAATGTCACATATTTCACATTTTTTCCAAATGGAATTTAATGCTCTCAAATGACTTTTTTAAATATAGTGTTGCTTGGGTTATTGCAAAGTTATTTAAATGCTTCCTCATTTATAAAGGAAACTCCTGTTTTATCAAACTTGTTAGTTGGGGTTATGATTCAGCAGTGTCCAAACATGTCTGATAAAAAGCCCTCTTTGAATTGTTTGGTTCATTCAAGGCACAACTTGCAATGTCTATGCCTAAACAACAGTGTCAATAGTTTGTCGACAAAGACAATTTAACTGTTCAAAGTTTAGCTTCCTATAATTCAACTATTAAAATGCTTTCTTTTCAAGTTATTTTTTACTTCTAGTATTTATGATTTAAATTGGGAGACTACATGTTATTTTTGATGTTGTTGTCGCTGAAATAAAGTTGAAAACTCTTCCTTATTCAGGCTCACTATTATTAACAATGCTATACGTTCACCCCTGACTCAGATTTTTTGTAATTGTACACCATAATTTAATACCGAAAGTGTTTTATGAGAAGCAGCAGGTGCCAGATAACATGACACTTATGATCCTTGAAAACTTGATGACTTGTGCACTATGAACTATGGGATGTCGTCATCATCAGCAACATGGTGCTAAAAGTGGCAATGCCTTTTATTTTGAATCATGTTTACAGCCCCATAAACTTTTTTTGTATATTTTTTTTGTTCGGTTTTGTTGAATTAAGATATTCTCCTAACACGTGTCTTTTCATTTCTGAGATGAGCTATTCTAATGTGAGCTGTTTTGAAAACATGGATTGGGATGCATTTTGGGATTGGAAGGATTCCAAAACAAGGGGGGTGTAGACGTTTGATTGGCCTAATATACCTGAACAAAATTTCCGAGAATTGTTTCTTAGTGTAATGAGATGCGGATTCCGCAGATTAAATAAAACCAGAGGCAACATTATTTGCTTTTGTTGTGTTTGTTTTGTAATGTAAATGCACAAATAGCCCTGTGTCCTAAAGCACAAGGAAAGCTTTGTAAGTGACTTACTTCTCTTGAGCAAAGACCACAAATCTTTGGCAGCAAACCTCTAAAACTAGTTTAGAAATGGTTTACTAAATTCCACTAGTCACTTTCATGGATCATTATTCTACAAAATCGCACTATTCACTTTGTTACACATGCTTGAGTACACGTGTAGAATGCAATCCATACTTTCTACAGAGTCCTGTGACGTTGCACAAAAGTTCCTGTATTACAGAAGCTTCAAATGTTCTCTCCTTTTCTGAGCTCACGTGTCAGTCTCACGTTGCCTCTTTCAGTCAGGACACAGTCACTGTATTGTTTTTATTTTGGCAGTGGGACATGTCTTATTCAGTACACAAAGTAAGAAACAGACAACCCTTTCAGCGACCAAAGAATAGCCGGAGTGAAATATTACCTTCAGTCGGAGGCAATTTTGTAGTTGTAGTGTGTTTTTCTTTTGGCCTGGTATTCTCAGGAACTTTTTAAATGGTTATATTCTGTGTTGGTAAAGTTAACAAGCACTTTTTAATACTTTTTATTGGTTAAATCTTTGCAAAACCCATTGACGAACATAAGGGGTGACTAATAATGACTGATGACAAAAATAAAAATCAAAAAATATAGATATACAAGGTTTCAGAAGGACAGCAATATGTATGAGTTCATCTTGACTTTAAATATGAATCTATTTAATACATGCAGTGGTGCTTGTAGCATTGGCCTGCTTTATCAGTGGATCTACAGTACACGGTACTGAATTTGATGTCAGCAAAATGGTGAAATGATAATAGGACACCTGCATGGGTGGAGGACCAGTTCTCCTTTGTCTGGGAGTCTTTGTTTTCCAACCGAACCGTATTTTTCTCTGTAATCTCATTATTGGCAGATTTGAGTGTTTTCCTCATAGAGCCTTGAAGCTTCATGGGGTGGTTCGTTTCATTTTAAGTCTCTATGATCGTTCGCTGTTCTCCCACTGAGTTGGTTTGTTGTTTCAGGTGTCTTTGTAGTCTTGTGTTTCCACAGGCCTCTGCAGTCTGCTGAGATTCTTGTTGGGTTACTTTACCCTGTTTATGTTGATATGTTGCCCTGTGTGGATCTGCTTGATTTGCCACATTTTTTTCTCAAAGGCCAGGCTTTTCTAACCAGGGTCCACTATCTTCTCGCGTAGTCTTTTCCTTGGTTTCTTTTTTTGACTGGCGCATTTGAAAGTTCTTATGAATATTTGTTCATGCATGATTTTTGCACATGAATTTGTGTCCTTGATCTCAACCATTTTGTTTAAATATTAAGTATTGGATAGAGCACAGTCAGCTGATTTTTTTTCTTCTTTTCTTCTGTTATCAAATAAACATTACTGATTTGATATTTAAATATTTGTTACATTTTATTTACTGTATGTAAACGGTTTATGTCTACACTGATAACATAGCCTGAACGAACGGTCCTGTATTAAAGGGACAGTTCACCAAAAAATGAAAATTCATTCTCTAGTCGTTCCAAACCTTATAGATTTCTTTGTTTGGTTAAGCATTCTTTCAAATATCTTTCTCTGTGTTTAAGTTGTATCCAAACAGTCCTTGGCCACCATTGACTACCATAGTAGGAAAAATTACAACGGTAGTCTGAAGTGCCACATTCTTCAAATTATCTTTTGTGTTCAGCAGAACAAAATAAATTATCAAGTCATTTTTGTTTAACTTTTTTCACAAGAAAGCATGGATAGAAAAGGCATGACAAACAATAAATTACAAAGACAATAAAACAAAAGAATATTCTATAGGTAACTGTCAATAGTTGTGCAGATATTGGTCTGCATCCAAAATATACCATAAACCATATAGAGTCTCTGCAAACACCAGTGATTTAAATTCTTCAAAAGTGTTAATGACCTTTTATCATCCACAGAAACAGTAGCGCCCTTTCCTTCTGAAAGACTGCCTGAACTGTAGATAAGCTAAACAGATATCACTACAGCAGCCGCTCACTATCTTTTGCTCTCTTTTCTATAGATGCTGCTACAGGTGGGAGGAAAACGCTCTACACTGGGCCTTTTGGCCATCAGGAGGGTGTGGTGTATGACCTGCTCTGCCCACACAGCACCTAAGACGCTGGAGTACAGACCCATCAAGAAGGTCATGGTAGCTAACAGAGGTGAGACATTGACTATATACAAAAAAGTTTGCATACTGAATGCTGTGAAGTATATGTTATAAAATTTACACCCATGGAAAATTTAAGGACCATTCCACATTTTCGTTAAATCAGCATTTCTAGATAGGTTGTGGCCATTTTACTCCAGTGTCTATTGAATTTCAACAAAATCAAACCTCTGGAGTGACACAAAGTCATCCAGCAGCAATGTAAAAGACTGACAGGATGACAAGGCACAAGAAAACTGTGTATTTTGTAAACTGTTATCACATAAAAAATGAATTTAAGCTTTTCCTAAATACATGTACAAATATTAATGTGGTATTGCTTAAAAGTGAATAGGAGCTTTATTTGCAGTATTTGAGGTCTGAAAATATACAGAGAATCTTTTCTGTTCATTCGACCTGTTTCTCCAGTTTTCATTTTCTGCAAATAAATGCAAATAGAAAAAAGATTTTTAATTAAAATTTGGAAGAAATATTGTTAATAGTTCACAGAATTAAATAGAAATTTTCATTTTACCTTGACACATACCTATAAATAGTACATTTTAAAATCAGAAATAATTTTGAATTGTGGCATGTGGGACAATGAACAGTTTTGAACAGTTTTTAATATAGTATTTATTGTATTTTTGTCATTGTCCCGTCACATTTTGTTTTAGGACCGTGGACAGTATCCATGCTGTGTGGAAAAAAAAAATCTGTCTGGTGACTTTTCATCCTCAGTTTAGCCTTGATGAATTGTAAACTAACACATGAATAAATGATGAAGCAGTTCTGTATATTGACCTACTGTATAAAATGCTTTTTGCAGGTGAGATTGCCATCCGGGTGTTTCGGGCATGCACAGAGCTGGGTATCCGCACAGTTGCTATCTACTCCGAGCAAGACACGGGTCAGATGCACAGACAAAAAGCAGATGAAGCTTACCTGATTGGAAAGGGACTGCCACCAGTAGCGGCCTACCTGCATATACCAGACATCATCAAAGTGGCCAAGGTCAGGACTCTCTGCTCTAACACCCGCAAGGGTTCAGTGAAGGCTGTGGTCAAAATAGACTATTGTGAGGATGACGATACATAACAATAGAAAAATAACGCAGGAAATAAAGGCCAATGGTTTTTTTACATGTCAAATGGGGGAAAGGTTGTCTGTATGTTCTGCATATTGAAATAGTCAGGGCAGTCATGTTTGTGTAGCTTAGATTTCTGTGTTTGTGTTTCATGTTGTATATGAGTTAAAAGGCTGTTGTGTGGTCATGTGATCTTTACCTTATGGTTTATTTCAATTCTTCGTGCTGTAAAACACTGGAGATTAGGATCCCATGACCTGTAAAACACACATCCTGCAGTGATTGGACAGATAGCGTGCAAACAGTTCTGTATAGAGATATAATTGCACATAATTACGCCTTCTGACAAAAGGTACAGCAAGTGCTGCCAAAGAGTGATGGAAGTGTATTCATAGAAGTTCTCTACAAACAACTTTTAAAACCCGCTAAAATAACGACTAGTCACTCAAATCCGTAGGTTATTTATTGTAAATGAATAATTGCATTAACTGCTTTATTCTTTTAACGCTACGCCTGTTTTGTGTTAAATGGCCCAATGTTATGTTAAGTGCTTGCGAAACATTCTTTATGCTTTGTCATGACTCGCCCTAGAAAAGTACGTGTGTGAACCTTCGATGCGGGTCAAAAACCAAGCAAACAATAAAGCATCCATGGTATAATTTAGGTTCTCAAATGTCATTGTACAGCAGTGCACAGCTGCAGACTAGTTCTTGAAGCTTGTCGAGCAGGTTGCAACACCAGGTTTGCCAGGGCAAAGCAAACACTGATTAAAATATGTGTTGTGTCCTCGAAGGCACCATAAAACCCTTGGGATAAAAGCATCTGCTGAATGCATGAATGTAAAATAAGTATGTTTCAATTGGTAGCATTCTAAATAATAAATGACATATAAAATATATTAATTGTGACAGGGTAACAGTTGTGCCGAATTGTGATGTTTTGCGATCTGTGCCTGGCAGGAGAACAACGTGGATGCCATTCACCCAGGCTATGGCTTTCTTTCAGAAAGAGCAGATTTTGCCCAGGCATGTACCGATGCTGGGGTGCGATTTATCGGCCCCACCCCGGAGGTGGTGCGTAAGATGGGAGACAAAGTCGAAGCCCGTGCCATTGCAGTTAGTGCAGGTAAAAAATACTAATGTATCAGATTTTGGTTCTAATCTATATCCTTTCATTAAAGGGATTGTTCACCCATATATGACAATACCCATCATGCCATCCTAGATCTATACAAATAAACCCTCCTTCCATTGTTAAAATGATCGAGTAATTAAATAACTCCAGTGAGTAAATGCATGTCTTAAGTAAAACTATACACAAACAAAACGTTTGTTAGTAACAAAAAGATTCATATTTGAGCTTATTTAGCAAATATATAGCAGCGAAAAATATTTGAGACCATTTTACAATTATTTTCGTTTTTTCTTAATTTTAGTATTACATAGTATGTGTTTAGGTAAAACAATCATATTTACTTCATCCTGTGAACTACTAACAATGTTTAGATTTCTACAGTATTTGCATAATAAAAACAGGATAAACAGGTTAAAATAACCAAAGATTTGCTCTGGATTTGTTTTATACTGTACCTCAAAAGTGACTATAAACCAGTGATCTGTACAGTAACATTTATACATGTATTTAGGAAAAATTCACACATAATTTAAGTGATAACCTGTAATATAATCACAGTTTTCATGTGTTTTGTCATGCTGTCAGTCTTTCACATTGCTGACTGAATCCTCTCTACGTGGCCGTATATCAAGATCAACATCTGGGATTGCTTGAAGATAGTTATGAGGATAAACTTTATGTATTTAGTCTTTTTCTTATGATTTCATTGCGTGTACTCTCTACAGGTGTGCCAGTGGTACCCGGAACACAAGCTCCCATATCGTCTTTGCAGGAGGCTCAAGAGTTCTCCAATACTTGTGGCTTCCCCATTATCTTTAAAGCTGCATACGGGGGTGGAGGCCGTGGAATGCGTGTAGTCAGGGAATATGAGGTAAGATTATACAAAGAACAATGTGTTTAACCTTTCTTTTGTTCTTACTGGGGGGCATTCTTGAGTCTTGTGCTTTAAAATAATCTAAAACGGGGTTTTTAAGTAAGTGTACTGTTTAAGTGTGGCCATTGCTGCTTTTGACCTTAATGCCAAAGATAACTGCCCTTCAGTTTTGCTGTTCAAGTACTGTTACTGTATGAAATGGTGTGCTGGATATTTGCACTGGATGACCTTGTGGCCGGGTGTTTGATCAGGAACTAGAGGAGAACTATAATCGGGCGTACTCGGAGGCCCTGGCCGCCTTTGGCAATGGAGCTCTGTTTGTGGAGAAGTACATCGAGAAACCCAGACATATCGAAGTGCAGATCCTGGGTAAGTGGGCACGTTTTCATTGGTTTGTTTTGAAGCTGTTCTAAAGGCAAACAGTGGTCCAACACTAAGATATTACATGTTTCCCCATTGTTTGCCTTGTACTATATGTTTGCAGTGCCAAACGGCTGTGCAGATCCTTTTATGGGCATACACGTCCTCATAATCTAGATTTGTCAACATTGGATTTATAAAAACATTAGCAAACACAGATTTTGTGACTCCTATGTGTTTGTGCATGCGACACTTGTTTGCAAATATTATTGAAAATAAGCACTCTCCAAAAACCTCAAGCAGCAAATTACTTTTTTGTTGCAAATAAATACATCGTCTGGCACTTAATTAAAGCATATTTGGATATTTACATAAAACGCACTGTTCTCGACAGTAAACAGAACGGCACAATGCTTTGTTGTCGACTCATTTGCATAGTGTTTATTGATCAGTTATGTGATTGTTTATTATATTTTGGAGAAATGCTACCAGATGGGTTTGTTTACAGCACCAGATGGTTTTAAGACTTCTGCGTAACACTCAATGAGTTGATTGGTCCTTTGTGTGCAGGCGATAAATACGGCAATGTCATTCACTTGTACGAGAGGGACTGTTCAATCCAGAGGAGACACCAGAAGGTGGTGGAGATCGCCCCGGCCTCGCAGCTTGACCCGCACCTCAGAGACCGGCTGACAGCCGACTCTGTTAACCTCGCCCGACAGGTACAAATGAACACATCTGACCGATGGCTGTTTTGGCTTTTTCCAAACCTTATGTGAAGGTTAAAAGTAACATTTGGAAATTTGGATTCATGAATTTATATATTGGGGATACCGCTTAAAGGGCTAGTTCGGCAAATAAGGAAAATTCTGTCATTACTTATTCACTTGTAATTTTCAAACATGTATGAATACAAAAGAAGATATTTTAAAGAATGCTGGTAACTGGACAACGGCCGTACCCAATGACTTTGCATTGGTTTTGTGTCCATGCAATAGAAGTCAGCCGTAGTTTGGTTAGCAGCATTCTTTAAAATGTCTTCTATTGTGTTCTGCAGAAGGAAGAAGCGAATACGGGTTATGCAAGACAGGAGGGGGAGTAAATGATGACAGTTTTTATTTTTGGGTGAACTTTTCCTTAAAGGGCATTTGAAGGTTATGTATGTGTAGCGAGATATACCTAGTGTGAAGTCTGGCCCTTCGAGCATCCCGATTTGCTATTTAACATTCACTTCATATGATTTTCTCCTGGTCCTCTGATGGATCTGATGTGAATGCAGAAGAGCACCCACTCCAGAGGAGGAGGAGAGAATCAAATGCAGGGAATGAGTGATGCAGGGAAGGAATCAGGAATGAAAGGCAGAGTGATTTCCGGTCTGTGAGCCCAAATACATTTAGAAATGAAAGATGTGAAGATGTGTAGGAATGTTCTGCAACCGTATGTCTGGGTGCAGCAGTACCATATATTATACAGTAGGAGTCGCTGTTGTGCCATATGACAACTCTGAGCTTGATAAAAGCCATAATCAAATTTTTGCATTCATGCATTTCACGGCACAGACATATGCTAGTGTGGAACACAAGCGGCATGTTTTTGATAGAACAAGCTGTTACTGAAACATCTGCCTTGGAAGAATGAAAAAATTGCTTCAGAGCAATCAATTTCTTCTATTGATCAACAGATGTAAATTTAATCTTAAATCTAAAAGCGTAAATTAAGTTTTTCTGATGTGCCAGTCTGAGGAAACATGTGGAAAGTTTGTGCTGGCTTTTGTGGAGGTTTGAACTTGAGCTCAATTGTGATGTTTAATATTTTATCTACAGAAGATGGATGAAGGAAAGTGGTGTTCTTTTGCCAGATATTTTTGGCTCCAGGTTACAAAAGGTGTGAATCGATCTGAAGCTGCACGGCAAACGAAGCCAAGCAAATGATTCACAGTGTAACACAAACAACAGACCCGGTTACTTGTTTGCTTTGGTTGAATTTGGCTCTTAGGTGCTTGCAGGACTTGAATGACCCCAAGAACAAGAATATCTGTGTGAAATAGTTTTAATATTTAGTTTGAAGGGCTATGTCAAATAATTGTTTATCTTTCGCGGTGGTGACAATGCCATATTCTCACCCACAGTCTGTTCACGTCTGTTGCATATGACACAAAAATGACAAGAGTGTGCTAAAATTACGGTTTCCAATCTGATTGGTTGGCACTACATCATCGCCAAACCTGACACAAGACGATTAAGTGCGAAAAAATTAAATACAAATATTCTGAATTGTCCTACACAGCTGTGACAAATGCAGCAACATTTTGTCCGTCTATTTGGTTTCTCATCCTGGTAGTGCCACCTAATCCGCCATTTTGTTTGCCCCAGATCCCACTTCTCATAACTGAAGATTAAACATTAAATGTGTTGTGATTGGCGCAGCAGTTTTAAATACAGCATGTAAAGACAAATTCCTTGTCCCTGTGAATTTGTTACATCATGTCTGAAAAGGACACCTTTACACAGCTTCCAGGAGTATCTGGCAGATATGTTTAAAGTGTTTTGGCTGAAGAACTTGGTCATAAGTAAAATAGATACCCACAAGCAGCACTCCACATTCTGCTGTATTTTCTTTGTCGTCTGCGAAATACTATTACCACCTCTGTCAAAATTGAGTTTATGATGTTGAGTAAATGCTTTCCACACATAGTATACGTTACTTAAATAATTTTGCTTCAAAACCTGCTAAACACCAGCATTCAGAATAAAAGTTTGCGATTACATAATGTACTGTATGTCTTTGTACTGTGCATATTAATTTTGTATTTGTAAACGCACACACACATACATGTATATTTAGGAAATATTCACATGTAGTTGTTTATATTTACCAATAACTTTATAAATACAAAATGAATATGCACACAGTATACAGACAGATATTATGTTACACAAAATGTGATTAATCGTTTGACAGCCCAAGAAAATCAGTGATAAAGCCCAATTTTCATTTTTGATCCCAATTTTCCACATCTGTTCTCTACCTTCAGTCTTACTGACAATGTGTTGTACATTTAATGTTCTGTAGAATTATTGAGTGATCGTGGTACTACAGAGAGAGAGAGAGCTTTATTGATTGACTGTTTATGTTTAACTGCACTGACAATCTGACCTCTTCATGGAGATGGGTGAAATGGCTGTCTTAAATTCAGAAAAGTTTTTTTCTGACGCCTGTCATTAGGGGGAAACAATTAGTAGTTTCATTGAATGGATTAAAAATGTCCAATGATATAGTACGATGTTTGAACGTTTTATATCTTGAAATGCAAACAAAATATACTAACACTATACACATGCCTATGGAATCGCATCTAGTTGTTCTACACTATCACCCACATTGTTGACAAATATGAGACTGAATTGAAGACTCGATATACATCAATCATCATCAGCAAACTGTTCCCACAGCTAAAATATGATGAATTATGTTGATAAAATGGCACAAGAGGGCAATATGTGATACTTGGCGAAATTGAAATGACCAGGGTGCAATGTACTGCTATACTTCTGTTGCATTAATAATAAAATGACTTTATGCGCTTTAAGGAACAGAAAAATGAAGTCGTATGATCACAGCAGAACATCACATTGTAAATAAAAGTCAGTAAAGATCTTTTTATATGCTACCTTGGCAACACTAGAGATTGCTTTCTATGAAGTCAGACACTGGTTTGTTTGTTGAGGCTTTTAAATGGAAATTCATTTCATGGTTTGGGGTTCAGCAGCATTTTTTTGCAATGTTTGTTAAATGTTCAAACACGCCTCATGTGCCATTACACAACTTCTTCTTCAGTACGACGAATCGCAAACGTGACATTTACTGCACATTATTTATAAACCTACTGACAATTCGTGGAATAATTACCCAAGTGTATGTGCAAGAACTTCCAAGTAATATGGAAGACAGTCATGTTATTTCAATATACAGCCAATTGTAGATCTTAAGTTTCTATCATTTAAAAAATTCTCTATGAGGCATCAAAAACTCTTATCTGTTACTGTATCTGTTTTCTACCACACTTCCACTTGAATTCAACACACATACAATACTTATAAATACCGTCCCTTATTTCCAAAATTCCTTCTGACTGTGTCTGTAACATCACTGGCAGTCTCATTCTGTTACCTTGGTATCATTTTCGATTCCTCCCTCTCCTTTTAGTCTCATATCAACTCATCAATCATCAGTCACCGTCGTATTGCCCAGCTTCAATCATTCATTAGTGTAAAAGATGCAGTAACGGTTATACATGCTTTTGTTTCATCACGTCTGGATTACTGTAATGCTCTTTTCATTGGACTACCCGCCACCTCCATTGCCAAATTGCAGTACATTTAAAACTCTGCTGCATGGATACTCAGCCGCACCAAACATTCTGCCCACATCAGCCCTATTTTGGCTGATCTGCACTGGCACTCAAATTTAAAATTCTCCTGCTAACTTTAAAATTTCTGCATGGTTTGGCTCCTCGATTTCTCATTGACTTGCTCCTCCCTTATACTCCGTCTCACTTCGGTCTTCTGACTCCAGTCTCGTCTCTCCTCCATAGGAGGTAGATCATTTTGTATTGTTGCTCCCAAATTATGGAATTCACTTCCAAGATCATGCTTCTGTGCAAATAACTTGTCTGAATTCAAAACTCACTTTTTTTCTGATTGTAATTTCTCATAAACGAAGTTAAACTTTTTTTTTTACTTTATCTCTGTGTTCTGTTCTATTTGTACTACTGTTTGCTTCATTTGTAAAGCGTCCATGAGCCCTGGAAAGGCGCTATATAAAGAAAACATATTATTATTATTAAATAAGGATGTAACGATTCACCGTAAGCCGGTTAAAATCGTTTATGATATGGGACTATAAAATTCGGAAGTTCACTGAATCGCGATGCATGTTTTGAACAGCAGGCGCGCTGCTGTGTTTACTGCACGCTTGAAAAACGTGAATGTGCTTCCATCCATCCATTTTCTACCGCTTATCCGAACTACCTCGGGTCACGGGGAGCCTGCGCCTATCTCAGGAGTCATCGGGCATCAAGGCAGGATAAACCCTGGATGGAGTGCCAACCCATCGCAGGGCACACACACTCACTCATTCACTCACGCACTCACACCCTACGGACGTGAATGTGCTCAAATTTCTTAAAATAAATGTGAAAAGCACCGAGGAAGTCTTGCACATTTTTTTTTTTGGGGGGGTATTTGACATAAACTGAATTTTTATTTTGCAAAGAAATGTGCAGCATTTGAGAAATAATAAAGGGACTTGTAATTTTTTTCTTGTTGAAAAAGCATACCGTGAGATCAGTATCGTGAATTGTATCACATTGTAAGCTGAGTGAATCGTTACATCCCTACTTGCAAACAAAATACAGCACCAAACCCCTAGCTTAGCATTTTTGTCATTATCTAAACAATGTGAAATCTTTTTATTTACATGCATAACGAAAGCAAAGGTTTTCTGCCTGCTGCAAAAACTAGTGATGGAGAAAACGAGTGAGATGTAAGTAGTACTGTGTGTTTCATATGCGAGTAAGAAGTAAGCAAACCTGGTGGAAGAGAGTGATGAAGAAACAAAGCGAGTGTTGAAATCTCTCCTCCATCTGTTTTATCATATGGACGAGGGAAATGGAGAAGATGGGCAGGCTTGCAGATTTCTCAGCCCAAGCATTAAAACCTCATTTGGGCTTTTGACATGATCCCTCAGAAGGTTGAAGCTTCTCTCAATCTCATTTCCTGTTGCCGAGTGGGATATATCCAGCGGGATATATCCCACTTTTCGCTCACGTTTGACTCTTTCATGTAACCTTAACGAAACTTCTCCGTCACTCTTTTTAAAGGCATAGTTACATTTTTGTTTAATTATTTACTTATTATTATAAACGTAAAGCTTTAAAAAATCGCCATCTCCTCTGTGTGTGACTTGTAAGAGGCTTTTCTCCATTAGAAGTAACGGCTGTACGTCACTGCGATGGAAATGCCACGGTGTGATAATGTTTCTCATTCTTCATGCGGAGACAAACACAATTTGATTTGACTTGAACTGACCTTTAGCAGAAGTTCTGTGCTGTTTCTAGCGCAAGGCATTAAGAATATGAACTGCATGCTAGAGAGTTATGAGATGTCTCAACCATGTCCTTGTTAATAGAAATGGTCAGATGCCTTTTTGTTCCCCTTGTCCTTCAAAGCCAATCGCTATTTCATGCTCCTGTTTTATTCTCATGTACTGAACTGCTTTCTTTCTGTCGGTCTATCCATCTGCAATGACTGTCAATGCTTCTGCTATGTTTGCCAGAGCAGATCTTCTCACAATAGTTCATATATATATATTATTTTTTTAACTTTTCCGTGTCAATGCTGAACCCATGTAATCGGTTTTTCTTTGTAAATCGCCTATTAAATGGGTAACCATGCTGTCATGGAACAACAAATATGTGAGAAATAATTTCTGTGTACCAATTATGTTACACATTTTGTTGAAATGTTGTTCTTGGGGTACCGCTTGAATTGATGTGGCTACAGTTACAGGGTTTTTTATGCGGTCGGTCAGGCGTCAGGATGAGAAATTAACATGACAAAACATCTCCTCTGTTTTAGCATCTTTTTTGTTTTATGGCAGCTGTTGCCATGGAGACAGCAGCTCTACCCCGAGCGCTTGAAGCACAGGTTGGGGATCGCAGCCTTGATGTGGTTTCAGACCCATAGTCAACATTTACCGTTATAACTCTCCCGTTTGCTTGCGATGCTGCAAAGGTTGACTTTGAATGTAAATGGTCTTCATCAAGCAGAAGATGCAGACATTTACATAATATTGTTTAACTTCAATGATTGCATAATGAAGTCAGAATCCCATAATCCTGTTAGAATATCTGCTTTCTGTACTTTTGTCTTTATAGCGAAGATCAACCCCGTTTAAGATTTTGCTGGAAGGAAGGTGTCAAATGTGAAAGTTTAAAGGAATAGTTTCTGTGTTCTCTGTATTTAAAAAGGTATTACCTTTCTATGTGGACGTTTGTTAGGTGTTATATATTCAGAGCTACTGTTTTACATGCAACAAAATTAGAGAGTAATGTTTTTTTTTTATTATGATCATTTCAGACATCAGTGCATCATAATTTAGTGACTAGAAATTCATTTATCAGTGCTTGCGTTTGAAAAACGGACATCCGCCTTAGTTTTCCTCTATTATTAGTTGATTAACTTTAGAATTTTAATTGGTAGTGTCAATCCAATGCACACTCACAAATGTCGGCGGAAGCAGTAGACCATCCGGTATATATTTGTCGCCTATTGTTTTTGCATACTGAGGTTTCGTACATACTATTCATGACTCAAACTGATTTCAGGTGCAGGGAGAATGACACAATGTGCTAAAATGACACATAATGTGCTCATAATTAGTGATGCACTAAAATTTTGAATGCCGAAATTGCATTATCAGTTTCGGCCGAAATAAATAAATAGGCCAAAATAAAAGCAGAATTATCTAGCGCATGTGCCTGTACCTTCAGTGCTTTGTTTCTTTATTATAAAGCCTAACTTTAAATGCAACAAACTGTGAATGTAAATTGTCAGCTGAACGATATGTCAGTAAGTGATGATGTAGCTCGCGTGGACCGTTATCCACAACCCGGCAGGTGCTGATATCACTGAATCTCATTTTAAGCCTGTTTACACAGACTCTGTGCCCCTCTTTGTTCTGCATGTTGTTTTCATTAAAATGATTATGCACAGTAAATAAACTTTGTGTATTACAAGAGCTGCTGAGTTTGACTATAACTTGACTTCCGTATGCATATAATAATTCTAAAACTACAATGTTTAGATGATTGCAAAACTATCAAATATATATTTTTTACCAATGAACAAAGAAAATTATATATTTTGTATCGTTTTAAAATATGTTCTCTTAAGTTTTAGTGGTTTTAGTGTGTGTAATTTAAAAATAAAAACTAGTAATTTTCGGTATGTGTTTTTGGCCAAATACATCCTAAATTTTCAGTATCGATTTCTGCCCACACATTTCTTTTCAGTTTATCGGTACTTATGTGTTAATAATTTACACATCCTTATAGAACATTATTATACAGAATATAGTTCAGCAGACTAGGGCCATCTATTGGATTTGGATGTATTGCATTAAAATTTGGATCAAAATCTGAACTCGAATGAAATTTAGTCTAGGGCTGCATGATGTTGAAGAAAATGTGGTTTGAGATAACTTGCTAAATAAGGCAATATGCAATATTGTAATGCACATCATGTAAAACTGATTTAGTCCTTATGACTTGTGTGTTATTTTTCAAATCCGAATCCATAAGAGAACTTTGTGTAACTAACTGACTGAATGCTTAAGCTGCTATTTGCTAATGTTTCCTCTTTGCCAGAGATTTGTGTGTCGGAGTCTTGCGTAAGCCCTCTGTCTACACTGGTTGCAGCCCTGCTTATCAACTCTATTTTCTCTATATCTCTAAGTGTAATTATATTTCCATAAATTAACAAATATTGATTTATTGTGATGTATTGATGAAAACTGACCCAATAAAGCGTTCTCCTGGCTCTTGGTTCAGCACATAAGCAGACCCTGTTTCTAGTATGAGGGCTGTGAAGTAATTAGAAATTGTATCAAGCTGTGAAGCTCATGATTACTAATTTCCCTCTCCCATCTTCTTGCTCACCCTCTTTAGTTCTCTCAGTGGAATGCCATCTGTCCTCTCTTTCTGTCTCTTTTTCATTTAATTACTTGTCTGTACCTTTCTTCACGTGGACGCTCTCAGCTCTGTCTTACTTTCATCTGTTTGTTTGTGATGGTCTTATAGTTTTAATCTGCTCGCTGTATTTCAGCGGCAGCGAGAGAGGCGCGTGATGGATGTCTTGTCGTGCCGTCTTTGCGTGCTCTCGCGGGGCTTGCGAGGTATCCGAGGGTGTG
Source organism: Triplophysa dalaica (assembly GCF_015846415.1). NCBI lineage: Eukaryota > Metazoa > Chordata > Actinopteri > Cypriniformes > Nemacheilidae > Triplophysa > Triplophysa dalaica. The sequence goes on from NC_079560.1 coordinate 10,563,480, forward strand.
TGAGTGTGAATATCAGCCAGGAATTTGAAGGGTTTGTTGTTTGATCTCAATGTGTGTTGGCAGCCGGTTTTCAAGCATGCTTAAGTCGCCGAACACTTAGTTTGTGTGTGTGCGTTTCAGAATGTGTTGTGTTGTGAAATTTGGCAGTCTGAGAGAGGGCTTAGGATGAATTGGATCTCACTTCTGTGAAATTTGGGGACGCGATTATGGGAGCCCCCTGTTGGGCTGTATTTGGTGGTTATGGACTACGTGTGCACGCACGTATTTGTTTCAAGACCTGGACTAACAGACAACGTGCATTACCTTAATAACCCCACTTTAAACAAACGTACCATATTTGTTTCCCCCTGAATGGTTATGCCACAATGTTTATTGCTATTGTTATGGGTTAAATCACTACTGTCTTTTAAAAAAATAATTGAAACCATAAAACAGACTCTAAAATCTCTATTTATTGTGTATGATATAAGAACAGCTGTAATAGGAGACTCCTAACCAGTATGAGACTGTTTATATGCTCATATTACTATGTACAATTTATAAAAAATAAAAGCCCTTAGAATCATAGGGTTTTACATTGTTTTTTGTATTATTTAAGCTATCTTTGAAGCAATGTAAATCTCAGATACAAAAAGTTTGGATGTGTTGATGAGAATTTTACAAATCTGCCAATTACATTTGCTTCCTTCACATTTAGGTTGGATATGAGAACGCAGGCACAGTGGAGTTCCTGGTGGATAAAAACGGAAAACATTACTTCATCGAGGTCAATTCCCGTCTCCAAGTGGAGCACACTGTCACAGAGGAGATCACAGAGTGAGTTTTTTACTCTCTCACGTTTTCTTTCTCGATCACTCTATCTCTTTTCTTTCTGTCTTTCTGATAGCTTGGGTTCATTGTGCGAGTGTTTTGGTCCAGTTGATAGAGTGGCTCTTATTCTGTTGGGCCACTCCTGGTTGGATTTCATATCATGTTTGATAATGTTTATCATGATTGACAATTATGTTTTGTTAGAATTACAGTATTTTATGGCAATTTAAAGCATGAACTTATACTTTATATAAGGTTACATTTGTAGCTTTATAGTTTTCCAGCAATTATGAAAAAATGGAAACGTACACTGTAAAAGAAATCTTGTACACACAAATATTGCGATAGTAATATATGAAATTTTAATAATTTTATAAAGTAAAATCACACGTTTTCCTGTTATTTTACACCCAACTTTTTACAGCATTTGAAAAATGTGTGAAAATTATCTAAATTAGGCAGTAAAATTATGCATAATGACAATTTTCTTTATACGATGTATATTTCACTATAGTACATATTCACCTGATCATTAAGAAAAAAATTGTTTTGGTCTCTACAAAAACACATTTTATCCTTTTAATATCTCAATTTCTTGATCTATAGTCCTTGAAATTTCAAAGCCTAACAAGAACATTTTTACACAAAGCTAAGTGTTTATCACATACATAGTTCCTCTTTTTGTCTGACCAACTGACTGTCTGACATTTAGATTCTGGGAAGATTTGTTTTTTTTGTTATATAATGAGTCAACTGAATTTGTGTTGACATTTATTTGGACATTTTTTTTGTGGCCAGATGCAATTAATCTTGCGTAACTACAGGCTGATGTTCAGAAAGCCCCATAACACTAATTAACACTCAAAATGTGTATTGTACTCCGGCTGTTAAAATGTCAGTGTGGGAAAAAACATGATAATAAGTGGGAGACATCATCATCATAAACCCCTTGAAACCTGTAAGATTCTCAGCGGGACTGTATCTCTAACAAATCCTTCCTCATTTTCAAAGTGCAGATAGAAGTGGGTTTTGGAGAGTGGAATTAAGTGATTTTTTTTATGTAAACCTGGAGGACTAAAGGCGAGAAAGGTTCTCCTTCAAATGCAGAGAGGAAACAAAATGGAAAAAAACATTGGATTATGAAAAGCTCAATGGATTAATTAAATTGTTAGTATTTGAAGCATGTACACATGCACACTTGGGTGAATACGGATGATTCTGACCTTTCTGGGTAATTTTTGCTGTCTTAGCTACCGGTTCTGAACCAGTGAGCCCGCAGAGCGTGACGGTTCGCGCCAACCTACCAGGCCTCCATTCATTATAAATGTCCATCTCGTCGCGTGAAATTGAAGCTGTCAGATCGGAATTGGCATTCCATGGCAACCCAGCTGTGAGCGAGAGGCTTTGGAAGCACATATGACTGAAATGAACTTGATTTCCCGTCCTCCAGCCAGCAGCGGTGCTTGTTTGCCAAGACCTTCACAAGCAGCCACCTTCTGTTCCTCATACGGAGTCACTTGACACCCCACCTGCTCTGCTAACATGCTGCCCATTGCACTGGTCCAGAATTAGGTCTTTACATCCAAATCTAAAGCTTGACCATTAATGGCATTTACTTCTTGTTTTCTGAAATTCATAATGTTTGATGGTGATTACAGCAAAATTGGGAAGTTTACAAGTGTGAAGTTGTTGAAGTAGTTTGTCAAAAGTTAAAGGGATAATTTACCCCCAAAATTAATTGTCGTCATTTAATCACCCTCTTGTAATTTCAAATCTGTATGACTTTCTTTCGTAGAGCACCAAAGATATTTTTAAGAATGTTTTTTTTGAGAGAAAATAGCGCTACCCATTCACTTCTATTGTATGGACACACAACCAATGCAAGTCAATAGGTACCGCCTGTGTGTTCGGTTAACAACATTCTTCAAAATATCTTCTTTTGTGTTCTGCAGAAGAAAGAAGGTCATACAGGGCAAGTAAATGATGACAGAATTTTCTTTTGGGTGAAGTGTCAATTTTGGAGGATCAATTTGGGAGACTTTACCCAACCCTATGAAAAATACCTGCAGAACTTCTGATGATTCGGCTGTGCACATCCTGGTGGTCTAGAACATGGGCAGGTATATGCAACGTTGGGGGCGTACATCCCAACTGTATCGTCACAGTTGATGTTATGTTGGGATTGGCCTTCAGTGGTCTTTTGCATGCACACGATTTACATAAAGAGGGGGAAACAATGGCGTTTGAGGCTCTTGATATGTCATTTCCATGTAGAGAACTCTTATTATTAATCTATGCCAAGGTAAATATAGTTTTCCATTCTATGGCACCCTTAAATCTATGGAATAACACAAATGCAACGATATGTGATATCTTATGATATAGTTAATGTACCCACTCTTTGCCTTGCAATAGCAAAAATGAACACTTGGCAAGTGTTACTTCCAGATGCTTTGTAAACAATATTTCTGTCTTTGAGTTCCCATCAGTGGCGTTACTTTGTTTTGAAATGTTGTGGGGATAAAGACAACGAAAACAATACTTTAATAAATTGTTTCTGTAATAACTAGTTTGGAATAGTTATCATATATAGTGGTCGTTCCCTCCATTGGCTACTCCGCTTTTAGACTACAGCTCTCACAGTATCATTTGGTTCCCAAACTGTCATTTGGGGAAGGTCACTTGGCTGTTTAAAACCGTATATTTCTATGACTATAAATGTCACTAGTTCATTGGTTTACGCGTTTTTGTGGTTGGACACTGGATTCACAAGCAAACGCTGCAAACACGGATGATTCACTCATTTCATACTGGCAGTGTTTATGGAGTTGCGGCTCTCTGCCTTGTGCAAATATAACTTCTGAGTGCGAACAACAGGAGAGAAGGCGGCGCGTCCTTCATCTTTCACAAGTTTAAGATTTTAATGCTTTCCTGTAGCTACTTGGTTAGTGTATGGCTCTAGAAACGCATAAGTCATGGGTTCGATCCCAGGGAATGCACATACTCTAATTCAAACTACCATTCTGAGGACACAATACTAAGGAGACATTTATCAAAATATCTTTTTTGTATTCCACAGAAGAGTCATAAGGAGGTTTTGAGGGTGAATATATTTTGACTGAATTGTTATTTTTGGGTGAACTATCACTTAAAAGTCACCATAAAATGGATGTTGCAATGGACTTATTTTCTGTTTCCGTTACGTATATCCGAGTGAAACGGCTTCTGAAAATTTGAAAAAATGTAGGGCGGGCTTTATTTTGCCCTTCCCTTTTTGATTGGTTTGTTGTAAGTTGGGCCTGGAGGTGAAAATAAAAAAGCTTAGCTATTGGACAGTCAATATAGTCCTACCTAGTTTTTCCTGGTGACCTCATGTTGTTGTTGAGAAGGGGAGAGGAGCTTAATGTTTTTAATTAAAGATTACAAGTGCAAATTAATTTATTATAAATGATTTGTTCGTGCACACCGAATTTTCCTGTCTCGTTTCATGGTGACTTCAAGATCATAAAATAATTTTGGTCAAGTGAACCTAAAATGTAGCAGCCCGTGTATATATTACCAAAAATTCATACTATTTTACATTCTATACATCCATTAAAATTCAGTGTTTTGATACAATGGCCTTCGTCGTGGTGCGTGTTCATATCATGCACAAGTAAGAGCCATTACATTAACAAACATGCACAAAAAGCCACATGATAAACAATTGCTGACAAAATGGAAATGTTTGTAATATATATTTACGTTGCCTACCTAGCACCATTATTACAACAACTGTACAGTTATTACTAACATTACACCTCAAGCCTAATAGTGCCATTAAAGCTCATATTCTTCCATCACGCTGTCACAATATCACTGCATTAACCCTCGCAATAGCTGTGTTTCGCTCTTAATCGAGTGAAATCTGTGGGTTTTGTTAAAGTGTGCCAATGATCAGAGTGCTTTTTTGTGTTCTCCTGGTGTGAATAGGTAATGGTGCGAATATGTGTGAAAAGCAAGAGCAACAAAAAATCTTCACATTTGTAATGACATCCTTGATGCTTTTGACCCTTCTTGCTTATTGCCTCATCTGTAATCTCTATATGTGTAATGTTAATCCAGATGCACAGAGACAATGTTCATGCGTGTTTTTGTATCCAGTTGGTCTTTTTCCTTCTCCCAGACTCATTCGCTGCTGATTTGACCTTCGCTTGGACAGAGTAATTAAGATCAATTACCCTCTGCCACTCTGTCGCTCCATGCCACTGGCAAGGTAATAAAATATGCCAGCTGCCCGTAATTACCAATCATGTTTTCATAATTTGATATCTCCTCCATCTTTTGTTCTTCCCGTCGGGTCATAAAGTCCTAAGGCTGTAATAAGACAGCCGACCGCGGTGACTCTGTCACTGCAGGGGTGAGATGTTGGTGGTTAGTACCGATCCGTTTCTGTTGGATGACGTGTTTTTCTAAATGGCATGCTCCAATAAGATTGGCTGGCTTTGTGTGAGGAAGGGTGTTTTTGGGCTGCGTCAGGCGTCACAATTACTTGTATTTGAAGTGTAATAGCAGGGGAAACTTTGAAAGATTTAAAAGGCTTCTCTGAGAGTTACAATAGTGTAAAATGAAAATTGTTGTCATTTACTAATTTGTAAAATGTTGGTATTCTCTTAAGGTGTTTTCTTCCCCTATATTTTTTTCTTGAGGGTCCTCAATGTTTTCCAGTCAACTGTATGTTGTGTTATTGTGTAGTGGAAAGCATCTAGGAGAAAACAACATATCACCCACCCAAGCTCACAAAGTAGAAGTATTGAGTGCTGAAGTGTGCTGTGCGTAAACATTGCGTGCCCTCAGCATTCATTACTGCGAGTCAGACCGCCTGTGGAAGCAGAAGACTCGTACATTGTGAGCTTCATGAGCTGGGTTTCGGTTGCTGAGCATCATATCAAGCGTTGACTGAAAAGATGTAAAGCATGGCAACATTGCACTCTGGAGTGATGAACCACCATGTTAGCCATCTGGCACTCTCTACATATACACTAAAACGGACAAAAGTTTAGGGTCATTTGACTAAAATGATCTTCAAAACCTTTTTTATTTAATTGTGCCAACATACAGTGTCTTTCATTAAGATTTAAATATAGAAAAACGTTGTTGATATGGATGACAGTCAATAAGAGTGCAGAATGCACAATGCAGAATTATTTCATGACTTTTTATATGAAAATTCTGATATCATTTACTCTTTTTGTCGTTTCAAACTTGTTCAAAATATTGATTATATGGCGATACATCATCATGAGCTCCTGATGATGCATTCATCGATACATCTGCCTCCGTATCGATTCTGCAGCACTTTTGAAATGAGCCAATTGTTATACAAATAATATTGTGTAACAGTTATTAGTAGTGTGAAGGATCTGATACGAGTTTAGCTGTGTTCCGTACAGGTCGCCCCTCACGATTCTATATGCATGTGACCCGGAGATTAACTGCAAAGTTTCATCATCATTAAGTGAAAGTTTAAGAGCGTTCTCTCTTATCTTTTCTCTTCATCCGTGAGCGCAGTATAAAAGCAATCACGTTCTCGTATCATTCACTTAAACGGTTGCGCTTAAGGCAAAGTGTGAAGTTACTTCTAAGTCGCGTTGGATAAAAAGCGTCTGCCAGATGAATAAATATAAAGTTAAAGTTGGTGTCCTGTAGGTGCTAATTCAACACACATATGACGCAGCACTGCTTCTGCCTTATCCACTATAATACTATTTACGCGATTAAAATCAATGAAACTCCCGCCGCTGGGTTATATAGGGAGCGCCGTGCCGTGATACAGCAACGTGTTTGAAAAGATGTGGAAGAGCCGTAGGAAATGCGAGTGAAATAGAAAGACAAGAGCAAATCTATTTTACTTAAATCTTTCAGCACAGAATACTCGTTGTGCAACTTAATCTAAACCCCCTGTCTGGAGAGTTGGGTGTTTTGTAACACTTCTTTGCAGGTGCTCTCTTACAGTTTGCCATGTTTTACGTATCGTCGCTGTGCTTCTAAAACCTCCTATGTCCAAGTCTGCTGTTTTTCAGGAAATGGAAAAATCTATGTACTTTAAAATGATTGCATAGTTGACAAGCACTTTTTATTGGTTAAATATTTGCTAAACCCATGGGGAACATAGAGTTTGACAAAAAAGATTGATTTATAGCAAAAAATTAAATCACAAAATATTTTTTGGGCTTGTTTGAACATGAAGCAATAGAGTTAATTGAAGTGATAAAAGTAGGGTCACAATATATCATTTTTATTCCAATATAAAATTTCCATTTATTTCTGTTTACTACATGCTTCTTGTTTACTGTTGTTTCTTGCAAGGTCCGGCAACAGGAGTAAGCAAACACTCAGATGGTTAAGTTTACAAATGATATTTAATATTTATTTTAGAGACCGATCAATTTGTTTCATATTACATTAATATGTCCTCAGGATGCCGCGCAGGTTATTTTTGTATCGCTTATATTTGCTTTTTGAACTTTCTTTTTTAGCTCTTACAACTCTCATCAATCAGGTCCTGCACCTTATCTCTATTGATAACTCTTTTAACATCAATCCTGCACTTTATTTTCTCAATCCTGCATGTTTTCAAACCGAAACGTCAGACGCGCAATCGCTTTGCTTTAGAGGGACACGAATCCTTTGTATTGGAAAAGATTTGGGAAGGTGCACATCTCAGAAAACGTAGACAAATAAAGATCATTTTCGAATTTTAATTACGACTTCAGCATTGGGATCGTGAGACAATGTACTTATTTTTTATGAAAATCTCAAATTCGACCAAAATCCATATATTTCAGTAATTATTCCTGAAATAATACTGCATATTCAGACTAATTATGCCAGCAACATGTCTTATTTGCGTATAAACTTCACCTTGGTCATACATCATGTGATTAGCTGCTGCTCCATATGTGTCATGTGATGCACTTGAAAAAAGACCAAAGAAATCAATTTTGACCAGCAAATTGTGGCTGGTGTGACATATATCCCAAATATTGTCTTTTTTTCTTGTCAGAGTGTGCCAGAATGCATCATTTACATGTTAAAATAATCAAAAAAAATCGCACGGCACCCAACAACCACCCCCACCGGTCATACGGCTGTCACCTTTTTCAAATATTCAGAGTTTGTTTTGTTGGGTCTATATGCTGTGTTCCAAAATCTGCCAAACATATCACACGTTTTGATATCCTACACCCCAATGGAAAAATAGTCTGAAGCTAAAAATTGGAATCTGTGCCCATCATTTACTACACGATTCTTTGTGAAATCTGTCGAAACAGGCTGCAAAAATCTCCAGACGGTCTCCTAGTTCTGAAAGAAAATTGGGACAAAAATCTTAGCCAAATTCATGTAGTGTTTTTCAGCCATAAAATGCATCCAAAGGTGATATCTCAAGAAACCAACAGTCTTTTTTTACAGATTGTAGGATGGCTACTTGAAGGGTGCAAAATGCAATAATATTTGTCAATGTTTTTGGTCATAATTCCTCATTTCATAGGAAAACCATCTATACTGTTTCCACATTTGGGAATTCATGAAAAGGCACGAGTGGGATTTTGACCGATAGTGTTTGCATTTGGCTGGTGCCAGGTGGGCGGCTCGTGCCAGGTGGGCGTCACCTGCCTGAATGTGTTGCGCCAACTTTAAAGTTTGTTGCTAAAGTCTTGGGCGATTTTTCTCCGTTCTGGCTTGGCTCCTTCACTCCAGTCAGGAAACGATTCTTAATGTTATGGCATACAATGACATTCTGTGACATTCTTGAGGGCTTCCAACATTGTGTCAACAGTTTGTGTAGAGGGGCTTTTTCAGCATGATTATCACCCACCCAGCCTGACCTTGCGGTTGCTTTGTGCCTGGGAGACAATCCCCTCGGCGAAATTATGGAATCAAAAAGAGAATATGGGCATTACGTTCTGTTGCCCAGATATTATCGACCATATTTTGTATGTTTTTCCCACTCTACTGTCTATTGCGTCACAGCTCACGTTCTAGCAACGCACACACGCAAAAGCCTACAAATGTACGTTGTTTGAGTGCTTTGCTCACTCGCTCACTGCCCGTGTCCACCCCTAACAGCTGTGGAGTTACGCAGTGACTTTTAACACTCATTCAGTATTCATGTTTGTTTGCCAGTGATGTGAGAGAATGTTTTTTTTGTGCCGGCGCGTATGGCTGCGCTCTCTGGGTGACCTTGGTAATGGCTTTCTAATTACTTTGGGTTGTTGCTAAATTGCAGCTGCTCATTTGTATTGGTCCGTTTTCGCGGCGAAGAGATTGGACAAGGGCATTAAAGGCCTCGGAAAGACAAAATGATGGAGGTGCCAGAGAGAGCGAGAAAGGGAAAGCAAGATGAATGAGGCGGATAAACCCGTCTCACCTAACAGGGGAACTGACCGGGGCATTAGTATATTGTTGTAGTGTGTTTTCTGCAAAGCGTATTGATTCGTCTTTTAATGGACAGGCAACTAATGGTACAGATCATTATGGCGTGTACGCGTTGCCAAAAGTTTTCAGATGAAAGTTAGCCGGAGAGAAGAATTGGTAATTAAAGGTAAAATATGAAGTTGAGGTTAATAGCGTGGGACGACAGAAACTGATTAACGTTGAGGTGATTGAAGTTGAACGTTGAGCATGGGCCACCCAAACAATCCCTTCCCTTCAGTGGGGAATTCGATTCCTTTGTGGGATGTGAATCAGTTAATGGAGCGCTGTTTACGGTCATCATGATTTCATTTTTTGTTCATTTGCTGTTGTTTGTTGTCTGAATTTGGATCTGAGATGACCAGAGTGAAAAAAATGACTCCCAGTGGGTTCTTGAGAATGCCGGAGACTTGATCTCAGATCAATGCAGCACACTCTAGGTGTGTTTGTGCACGTTTCCCTAGAAGCAGGTAACCATCGGCAGATCGGATCAGCGCTCTGTAAACAGCTGTGTTAAATGATGCTGTTTAAACAGTGCTGCTTGGATCCAACACCTGCACACATTCATGACCAGAGATAAGATTGTGAGAGACGGTGTTTCCTTTTAAGGTGCTCACATGCACGGCCCCATACTTCTGATGGTGCTCATGGGCACACTGAAAAACATTCTGCACAGTCTGCGTGTGGGGATTTCTGTATTTAGAGATAAACGAATGGCCATTTGGAATCTCTATTGAATGTCTGTAACAGTAAAGGAGAAGAATAAATGAACTTCAGATAAGGTTAATTTATGCGCATTATGCATTTATTTTTAGTCATATATTTATTATATATAACTAATAAAATAATGTATATCTTCATGCACTTATAAAAGGATACTGTTGTGTGTAATATATTCAATAACTTATATAAATGTATTAAGGCTCTGAAAGAACAAAGGTTAAAGGGGTTGAACAGGTTACCCCCAAATAAAAATTCATCACCCTTGAGTTGTTCCAAATCCGTGTAAATGTCTTTGATCTGATGAACACAGAGAAAGATATTTGGAAGAATCCATGTAACCAAACAGTTCTTGGTCACCATTGACTAGGCCAAAAGTGGCCCAGAACTGTTTGCTGTCCTACATTCTTCAAAATATCATCTTTTGTGTTCAACAGAAAAAAAATAATGTATAAAGCAGTGTTTCCTACTATGACAAAATGTACACAGATTTGAAACAACTTGAGGATGAGTAACTGAAGAAAGAATTGTCTTTTTGCATGAACTGTTCGTTTAACATTCCTGCATTTTAAATTATCTTGAATATGTTTCATCAGTGTCATTGTGTTAGATTTCTTTACATTTCAAGGTTATTCGGAGGCATTGGCTGGTATTAAATAGTGTGGCAGACCACGTGCGCACACACACTCAATCACACAACAACACACAGTGTCACTCAAGGTCTCGGTCTTATGTTGTATGACTGACTGGGATCACTGTACTCCCACATCATATCTGCATATGCTGCTGTCTGGATTTGGCAATTAAAATGGAATAGAGAATCAGATTGAATATATTAGCATAGCTCCACAGCGCAGCTCCCAACACCACTGTCTGTGCTGTGCTCCAGAGCCGGCTCTGTTATGCTGTCCTCTTTTCTCTCTTTTTTGTGTGTTTTGTACAATCTCTCTCTCTCTCTCACCTGTCTGACTTTAGGCTGCTGAAACGCTGCTGTCTGGAGATTAAAGGGGTAGATGATGGCAGTTTGGGGGTAGCTTGTGTGAGAGTACATTTTATAGTGTATTGTAACATTTCTGGTACAATCCCTGTGTGGGATTTTCCATTTCAGGTAGGTGTGGATATGTTTTCACCAGTGTAATTTGTTTCCACGTGGGACATGAGCATTAATTCTTTGTTGTTCCTAAGAGACTGCACCTATCCACATGCATGTTACAATTTAAATTAAAGCGGTGCTATCATGCTCTGTGATGCATTCTGACTTTGCACATGCTTAACATGGTCAACTTGTTAATAAAGGAGTTGGATGTATGACGTAGTATTTCTGTACTTGATGCACTCCCCCAGCACTCCAAATTGTTTCAGAAAGTTTTTTTCTAATTCTGGATCCCTGTGTCGTCAAAGGGATCCTATTCCTTTTATTGGCCAAAAGCAAGTGGAAGGGAAAGAGCTCGCCCACGAGACAACCAACCATCAGAACCAACATTTAAGGTCCAGTGTTTGAAATTAGCGGCATCTAGCGGTGAGGTTCTGAATTGCAACCAACGGCTCACTCCACACCTTCCCTTTCCCTTGCGGTTGACACAGGGACTTAGATGTTGTCTTGTTTTTGCTTCTTTGATGAAGGAGATATACGTATTTACAAAATGCGCTCTGTAGAACAGTTTGTCCGTTTAGGGCTACTGTAGAAACAACATGGCGAATTCCATGAAAGGGAATCTAAAGTGTATGTAGATGGAAATAGCTCATTCTATTAATAACAACATAACGATTCATTTTGTAAGGTCTGTATACTATACACTTCTGAACACATAGTTATGTGTATTATATTTTATTTCTGTCAAAAGACCTTCCAAAAAATTTCGCACTGGACCTTTGATACAATAAACGATATAATGAAATTATATATTTTATAACATTTTATTTTACATCATATTCAGTTTCCAATCATGTTACAAAAGCTATTGAATGTGAAATAAATCTTAAATCAATTTAAGTTAACAGTACTTATCCAATGACCTGCCTTCTTTATGGGGATGTAGGGTACATTAAAAGCCTGTTCAGTTCATTGTGCTTCAATTTAGCTTGAACTTTGTACTCTACCTGTTTGTATTCCTGATCCCAAACCATTAGGCTACTGCATGTGAATGTCATTTTAACAATACCAGATTGATATGCTAGTATTTACGCTGGGAATATAACAGACATATTCCATTAAGCTGATTTTGATGTTTCATAGGATGTAACTATTTCCGCTTGCTGCTGTTATGACCGGTGTAAGTGTGAGATTCTGTCAATATACAGCGATGTCATGAAGACATATGCGTGCAATTTTCAAAGCCTGTTTGTACCACTGTTAAAAAATTAATGAGGCTTAGCCGTCGAACATTTTGGCCTGTGCAAACAAATTGCTATTGCCATTGTGTATGTATAGAAATGCATTGCCTTTGCCATTTCAAAGATGCAGCGTGTGTGAGTGCATTTATATTTGTCTTTCTGTGAGATAACCTAAATTTTCAAAACGCCTCTTTGCCGGAGACAAAAAAAGACAGACACTTTGTAGTCTAAATTATTAATGCGCAGCATGAAAGCAAATACTGTACAACTTCCTCTTCTTTTATTGGTTAATAATCAGTTTCCGGACCCACAGGGGTGCATTCAGTTTCGTCTCACCATCCTTTCATGCGCACAAACACACTCTCAGAGTTGCCTATTCATTCATCAAAAAGAGGATGAATCTTGAAGTTTGAAAGTTTTAGCCTTGAAGCTGTGGAAAGCCTTTATTTTGTCAAATTCTCAAAACCTCCTTTGAAACATTCATGAGTAATGCGAAGTAAATACCTCGTAGCACTTCCCGTCCTCGCCAGCATTGATTCCAAACAAAGGCCGCGGGTTCACAATGATAATGGGATTCCGTGCAGCACTACGTGCGTCTTTTCCCCATTATATCTGGTTAGCCACCTTAGAAGAAAATTGACCCGATACACGGATATATGAGGACACGTTTCGAGACGTGAGGAATGGGTTCAATGAATCCGTGGTGAGTAAATATATCAGGGTGATTTATATGACTCTTAATAAATCCAACTTTACGCTGGGGAAAGCACTTATCCAATAAGATGGCAGATTCAGCCAAATGTAGCCAATCACCCTGGGAAAAAGAAGGTTCATTCAATTGAGCTCAGCGAGTGATTTAATTGTAAAGCTATTGAGGCCAGAGTGGATCGGCCAATTGCCGTTGGCCATGAATCTTGTTTTCTGCATTTTGTTTTATAGCATCAGTATTTCCTTTGAAAAACACTTGCACGTCGCTAAGTGAGTCACTCTGTCGCCGCCCCTGTCAAGTGATTGTGGAGTTGTGGAGCGAATTGTTAGTTGTCAAGCTTATATAATAGAAGTTATTGGAGCAAGCAGACATCTTGTGCTTTTGGCTCTCACATTGCCGGTGTAAACGTTGCCGCAACACGTTTCACCTGCCGGAATGAGCGAGAATGGCACGTGTGTTTTTGAGTGAAGGGCAAGTTCCTTCAGGGATCTGGAATCACAACAGATTCATGGATAACATGTACTAGTCTGCAGCAACATGTCAGTGTTGGTTATAATCTTCACGGGTGTGTGGGTTGTGACAGGGTGTGATTTTGATGTTTAGTGAATAATATGTCCACTGATGTCTCTCTCTTTGTCTTGTCCAGCGTGGATCTGGTACACGCTCAACTGCGAGTGTGTGAGGGGCGCAGTCTGCCCGAGCTGGGCCTGAAACAGGACAAGATACGGATCAATGGATGTGCCATTCAGTGCCGTGTGACCACTGAGGACCCTGCACGTGGCTTCCAGCCCGACACAGGAAGACTGGAGGTAGGTTAACACCCAGAGTACACACTTCCACCCATCCCTCCCTGGAATCTTTTAATGTGGACTCTAAGGATCATGCTTCATTTAGACTTCTACTCGCCCTGCCAGCATTTTCAATGAACCAAAAATTTTAATTGTGGCAATTCCATTCCAGCATCAGTTGACTATCAACAAAATCAAACCTCAGGAGTGACATTAAGTCATCCAACAGCAATGTAAAAGACTGACAGCATGACAAGTCACATGAAAAGTGTGAGAAAAATCTGTTATCACATCAAAAAAAAAATTGGGACTTTTCCTAAGTACATGTAGAAATATAGAATAAAATACAGAACCTTTTTTCTTTCTCCAGATTAGATTTTCTGTGAATAAATGCTAATAGAAATTATATTTTTATTTCAGAATAAAACAAGAGATCATTTTACCTAAACACGTGAATAGTAAATTCAGAAAAACTGAAAACGGTCTCTTTTATGAGGCTTTATATATTTGTGTGTGCTACAAAAAAACACTATGCAATACATCTTTACAAAATAATCTTAGTAATTATAAATGATTAAACATAAATAAAACATTCAAATTAAATGATGAAATTAATGACAAAATATTTTTCCAAGCTGAATGTTTTAAAGGTGTTGTCCAGAATTTTTTTTTATGGATTGGTTTACAATATTTTTTTTACCCATCTTTACCAATGCTTTCTGGACCTAATCTTCTGATTCAGTCTTGACAGAATATGTTTGTAAAACAGACTTAAAAAAATAAAAAATACACTTTTTGATTGACATAAATCAACAAGCGCAAAACTTTTTCGTTTTTTAGGCATAAAAACAAGAATAATGGATATATCATGGCACAGAACTGTCCTGAAAGGACAAGAGATGTTTCTGTTAACTTGTCCCAAATTCTCTCACACTGGCCTCTGACAGCAGACTCCAAACACATACACAGATCCATCATCAACCTGTGGCTTTGTTTTAATAAGCGTATGTCTGTATGTGATAAAATGGAGGAGGTGTGAAATTGTCTGATATGCTGGAGAAGAAAGCTGTTCCTCTGAGGCTGGATGAAAATGATTTGTTTGTGGATGAATAATTGAACAAATATTGATATCAGCTCTCCGCGGCCAGTGACTTTCAAGTCGTACATCTGTCCAAACACCTTACAGTCTGTGTTTATGTATATATACATATGTGTGTGGTTATCTAGTTTTTAAGCAAAAGGTTAACTGAGGTCTCTAAGGGTCTCTGATCGCAGGCTTGTAGATGAGATGTGTGTGTGTGTATAGATAGAGAGTCCAGTGGACCCCTCAGGCCTGACTAGACTGCATGATATAATCATCCAGTTATACCCACACTCTGCTAACTCATTGGCTAGACCGATACTGGAGCGTTATCGTCCAGATCCATCCAAGCGCACTGCCTGGGCCAAATCTTTGTTCTTACACCTAGCCACAGGGTCTTGGCTATATCAAAAGAGACAGCTGGATCTCTCTGATAAGCATGTTCTTCCATTACCTTTATAAAACAGCCGACTTCAAAGATTGACGTGGACATCCTGTGATGTTGGAAGAATGTTTTCACTTAACAGGGATGTGGAGATGTGGATTCATGCAGATGGCGAGATGAAGGAGAGGGTGGGTTGCAGAGGAAGATGGAGAGAACTTGAGCGAACTTTGTTATTGCGCATAGATTCCTCTGCCTGCACGCCTGGGTATTTCTATCTGCCAAAGCTTAAAAGGGGGCGAACGATTGATTGAAGTCTTATAACGGAGTGAGGGAAAAATAGATGAATCGAAGAAAGAAAAAGGGCAGCTTGAGCGATCTAGAGTGAACTGAACTGATCCAGGAGAAAAGAGCTGCAACATCAAGCTGGATCTAATGGTGCATTATGTATATCTGTTGACCAATAAATAGGCCCCAAGTGTAGACAGATGGTTGTGAAAGAGGCTGAACCAGGGTCCAAAATGAACACTTGCCAAGCGACAAGTAAAACTGAATTTGGCAGGAGAATTTCGAAACTATCAAGCTTAGCGGGTAAGAACATGGCACTGGTAAAGCCAGTATCATGGGTTTGATTCACAAGCACCACTTGGAGGGGCAAAACAAAATTGCTATTGATTAAAATGGATAGTAAGTCTGCAGTACAAGCATGTTATTTGGATTTAAAAGTAAAAAAAGCTTAAATAAAATGAAAAATAAAAATGACCAACAAAACGAAAATAAAAAGATAGAATTAAATGAAATAAAATGAAAAATAAGATAAAATAATATGAGAAAAAAAACACA
This sequence comes from Triplophysa dalaica, assembly GCF_015846415.1. Classification (NCBI taxonomy): domain Eukaryota; kingdom Metazoa; phylum Chordata; class Actinopteri; order Cypriniformes; family Nemacheilidae; genus Triplophysa; species Triplophysa dalaica. The sequence goes on from NC_079560.1 coordinate 10,579,601, forward strand.
AAAAATTTAAATATTGTTGTTAAAATTGCTGAAATAAAGTAAATCAAAATATAATGAATGAATAAAACAAAGAAAAGATTATGAATATATATATATATATATATATATATATATATATATATATATATATATATAAGTAACTCAAGCAAAAGAAAGATAATGTTGTCATAAAATAGTTTACATAAAATGAAAATAAAAATGATAACAAACAAAAGAGGTTATAAAATAGATGAAATAAATTAAGGTAAATCAAAATATAATCTAAAATAAAATACAATAAAAAGAAATAAAACGAAAAGATTTTACAAAATGAAGTAAAGTAAAATAAAATAATAATAATCAGTATTTAAAATACTATGAGTTTTACATATCTTTCCTCTTCATAAAGCAACTTGATACAATTTAACCTTGGTGAATTTTTTAATAAGAAATATTTAAAACTTATTTCTCCTCGTAAAATGCATTTCTCCTCAATTCAGAAAGTTAAATTGGTACCCTGAGGTGAACGTTTTGTTGTCTTGGGATCTAAGCTAGGCAATTAAAAGCGAAGCAGAGATGGAGAAACATGCAGCAGCCGAATGTTATATTGTGTCTCATGTTTCAGCATGTCAACACGAGCTCTCCTGTGTTTGCACGCAGCGGTGACTGATGTGAAAATAAGGCCGCAGGTGAATAGAAGAAACTCGTTCTCTCGCTTCCTTCGCCTGCTTAGAAGTTTCTCCTCAGTCTCTGACACGTCTGATGTCGTGATTCAGAGGCGGAGGAGGAAGGGTGGCGCACGGGTCGGCCGGGCTCTTGTTTTGCGGAGAAAATTAGTGCGTAATGGGTGAAGTGAAGTGCTGGGATGAGAGCGTGCAGGGAAAAGGCACTGAGAGCACTTCTGCGCTTTTGTTTCTCTGGGCTAGAAAAAATACTGCTGTTGTCTGAAGGGAGCTATCTGTAATCAAATGAGAGCGAGGGAGAGAGAGCCGAAGCATTTAGCATAACATGACGCATCGGAGAAATATGTTCCATATACGCTTCATTTATTATCTTCCCTTTAATACATCAGATATGAGATTCATGTGATTTATACATAGTTTAAGATGTAGATTTCATTGAAACGTCGCAATGAAAGAATTACGAGCCGTGTTGGATGGTGGAGGTACTTGATCTGCCCTTATGTGTGAGCGAGTGTTGGTTCATTTTCACTTCGGCTCTTGCTGGTGCGCTGAGAGAACATAATGCTGATGAGGAGGATCGAGTGATTTGCATTATCATCATAATAAACATAATTATGTTGTTGAATGTGCTGATGGTAAATACTGCTGTGGTGGAAATGGGACTCCATAATTCAGGAGATGAAGAACAGCATCAATCGCTCCATTTGCGTTCTCATCTGATAAATGGATCCAAGATGCGCAGAGGAAGCTGTCGATGCATGTTCCCATTGGGATGTCTTTTAGCTGGACCTTAAATCCTGGAATTTTTTTTACTCACTTTTTGGAATAGAATCAAAAATATTGATGAGAAAGCATTGGTTTGACTTCTTGTTTTTGCATCATAATAATTGGTTAACAAAAGGAATGCTTACTGTAACCTTCAAAAAATCTTTGTTTTAAATGTGTGTTTATCACTTATAAATTAGAATTAGCTGTATGTTAGATTTTGGGGTAAAGCGCTCAAGTTTTTATTTATAATACTAAAATTAATCATTTTACAATTTTTTTATTTATTATTTCATTGACATTGTTTCACAAAAATATACTGGTAATTGGCTTCCCAAACATGGACTTTAGTCTTTGACAGCCTGATCTGTAAATATTACAGATATCAAAATTATACTTTTCACAGAATGCTTTTCGTAGAATAATTATATGTAGAAAATTGTAAATCACAAAAAAGATTTTGCAACCGTTATTAAAATGTAGGAAATATAGCTTCAGAAGCTTAATAGAGCTTCAGATTTACTTATTGTATTGTATTATATTTACTTCATTTTTTTTATACAATAAGTCAGGGGGCAGGGTTGAAAAGTCGAGTTTGATGAATACAATTTACAGTATCATACTGTAAAATTACAATGTGTATAAAAACTATTAAGTTAAATGATTGTTGTAAGTTTCATTATTTTCATTTTCGCAATCGGAGCAAGCAATTTTTAAACTACCAATGTTTTATTCCAAGTTAACCTCATACTAGAAAAGCATGACTCCAATACTTTTCAAAAACGTAACAGGAAACCAAAGTGTACCTATTTGTGGAAAGTGCAGATTGCAAATGCTCTCTGTTTATGTAAGCCAATGCTTTGCTTTTTATTCCCTCTCTTAATGGCCCCAGACTGACTTCAGGTTAATATTACCGTACTGTGTAATGTCTCGAGAGAGGCTGTTTGCCAAGAGTAAAACACGACTTGCTTTTAAAAGGTCACACAGAGTCATCTCGACACTGTTTTAAGAGGCTTCCAATTAAAGAAAACAAATGTAAAATAATTCTGGGACACTTCGTGATAGGCTGTATAAAGCAAATGTCCATCTGTGACTCCACGGGCATTTCTAGATCAGATCTCCATGACCAAAAGCCTTTCATCTATCATTCTTTTAGCCAATAACACACACAGCATCCTGCGAAAGAGCCATCCCGAGTCTTCCTTTATTAGAGGGAATGAGAAAATATTGTTTTCTCCTCCAGATGGCCGGTGCGAGACTTGTCTCCTGTGGTTTAAGTGACATGTTCCTCTTTTGTAGATTATAACTAATGACCGTGCATTTCCTCACTGTCCTCCAGTCGATGTACAAACGTGAGATGATGCAGATGCTTGCGTTTTATTGCCAGAGCCCCATCGGAGTCCATTATGTGTCGCTTTATTTAGAAAAGCAAGATCTCAGCGTGGTTCGAAACAATGCGGCTCCGTCACGACATTGGCAGGCCGTCATTTTCATGTGCGACCGGAGATTCCTAGGGACTGGGTGTTACTGCTGTGGCGGCTGCATCGGTATTCTGAAAACAGCAGCGGCATCGCAGGCCATTTACAAACATTATTGGAGAGGTGGCAGAAGTCCCTCAGGAACGACAGCGTGTGGAGTGGAGTGTAGGCGCGCTTGAAGATGTGCTCTTTGTCACTCCTTGATGTTCATGAAATATGCTAGACTGAATTTGCCACAGGCTGCATCTGTGCTAAACTGGTTGTTGTAAATCTGATGGTTTGTTGGGTCAATTCATTTTTCTAGCTTCCTTATGAAAATCTTTTTTTATGTACACTGTAAAAAATTATTCCGTTTCGTAGTAGATTTCATAAAATTGAGTAAATTTTACTTAATACAATTGTGTTGTTGTTTTTTTACTAAAATTTGAGTTAAAATTATAGAAAACAATCTCTGAATTCTAAATGCATTTCGTATGCAAAATCTTAATTTGATCATGTTCATCCCACTTAAGCTTGTATACATAATCTTTACTTGATTAATTTATAAATAATGTGAATTCTTTGTCAATTTCACTATCTGAGCAGTGAATTTAGAGTTTCCAGCATGCTTTGCATGCGACAGCATTTTTGCGAAAAAGGGTTTTTGTTATTTTTCTTGTACATCATATATGTTGTATACAATAATAAATGTTAAGCTGAAGTTAAAAATGATCAAGAAGTTAACTCCAAGGCTCAAATCAGTATTTCTTCTTGAATTTATTAAGTTTATCATGTGACGTACTTAAATAATTTAGATCATTTTACTTGATTTATTCATGGAATATTGTGTAAAAAAAATAAGATTTACTCATGGAATATTGTTAAAAATAAGCTTTAAAGTTGGTAACAATAAAATCATGGTAACGATATTACACAAAATTATATATTTAAATAAGTAGAGTAAGTGTAACTCTGGTTGGAAATTAATGCTGTAGTTGGTTTGCATGTTTTGGAAGGAGGATCAAGAGGTGTTGCGGTTAATTCAGGGTTTGACCTGCACTACCATTGAGACCTAGTTCATCTTTTTTTGCCCTTAAAAACATATTTCGGTTGTGTGAGCAATACTGATTGTTGGTGATTTATTGAAGACCGTAGAGGAATTCATAAAGCTCATGAGACTGGAAACGGTTTCAAAGAGAAAGAATTTCTAAAGACCACAGGCGTCCTGCTTTAGACCCCCTGAATGTTCAGAGAGTATACTCTAAAATCCTCAATACCAACACCATACATTTGAGCTGAATATACAGTGCATCCGGAAAGTATTCACAGCGCTTCACTTTTTCCACATTTTGTTATGATACAGCCTTTCTCCGAAATAGATAAAATTAATTATTTTCCTCAAAATTCTACAAACAATACCCCTTAATGAAACCGTGAAAGATGTTTGTTTGAAATCTTTACAAATTATTAAAAATGAAAAAAGCACAGGTACATTCACAGCCTGATCTTCCTTGATGTATCTACAATGTGATAGGAGTCCACCTGTGGTGCATTTAGTTGATGGGACATGATTTGGAAAGGCACACACCTGTCTATACAAGGTCCAACAGTTAATATTGCACGTCAGAGCACTATCCAAGCCATGAAGTCAAAGGAGTTGTCTAGACTTCCGAGACAGGATTGTATCGAGGAACAGATCTGTGGAAGGGTACAGAAAAATTTCTGCTGCATTGAAGGTCCCAATGTGCACAGTGTCCTCCATCATCCGTAAATGGAAGAAGTTTGGAACCATCATAGAACTAGCTGCCCGGCCAAACGGTAAGATCTGGGAAGAAGGGCCTTATTCAGGGAGGTGACCAAGAACCCGATGGTCACTCTGACAGAGCTCCAGCATGTCTGTGGAGAGAGGCGAACCTTCCAGAAGAACAACCATCTCTGCAGCACTCAACCCATCACTCCTCCGTAAAGGCACATGACAGCCTGCCTAGAGTCAAAAGGCACCTGAAGGACACTCAGACATTGAAAAACAAAATTCTCTGGTCTGATGAAACAAAGATTGAATGCCATGTCTGGAGGAAACCACGCACCGCTCATCACCTGGCCAATACCATCCCTACAGTGAAGCATGGTGGTGGCAGCATCGATCTGTGGGGATGTTTTTCAGCGGTAGGAACTGGGAGACTAGTCAGGATCGAGGAAAAGATGAATGCTGCAATGTACAGAGACATCTTCGTTGAAAACCTCCTCCAGAGCGCTCTGGACCTCAGACTGGGTGAAGGTTCATCTTCCAACAGGACAATGACCCTAAGCACACAGCCAAGAAAACAAAGGAGTGGCTACAGGACAACTCTGTGAATGTCCTTGAGTGGCCCAGCCAGAGCCCAGACTTGAACCTGATTGAACATCTCTGGTGAGATCTGAAAATGGCTGTGCACCGACGCTCCCCATCCAACCTGATAGAGTTTGAGAGGTCCTGCAAAGAAGAATAGGAGAAACTTTCCAAAAATAGGTGTAACAAGCTTGTAGCATCATACTCAAAAAGACTTGAGGCTGAAATTGGTGTCAAAGGTGCTTTAACAAAGTATTGAACAAAGTATTGTTTTTAATTTTAATACATTTGCAAAGATTTCAAACAACTTCTTTCACATTGTCATATTGGGGTATTCTATATTGTTTGTGGAATTTTAAGGAAAATAATGAATTAAATCCATCTTGGAATAAGGCTGTAACACAACAAAATGTGGAAAAAGTGAAGCGCTGTGAATAGTTTCTGGGTGCACTGTATGTGGGGGTGTAATGATGTGATGCTTCTCATGCTTTCTGAGGGGATCTCACAATTATTGCAGAAGTCATTGTATTTAAAAGGACAGAATATACAGTGGAATCTGAAATCACTCAAAAAAGCTCTCTCTTTTGCATCTTTTCCTAAAAGCACTTTTCAATAGCTGTAATAGCAGCATACATTTAGTACAAAACCTGATGATTCATGTTATCCCTGCATGAACTGAGTGTGTTCAAATGAGCCTTTTGTGAAAGAAAAGAAAATTTGACATTTTTGTACAAAGAATAAGCATGGTCACTGCCAATTTTAATAAGTGCCCTGAATATTTTTTATCATAATGTTTCTTTGATTTACATTTCTCCAAATTCCAAGACTTTTTAGGGTTAGATTTGAAATTCCAGACATACAGAATACAAAGCTTCCAGTCAATGGTTCAAAGTAATTCTGTAAAGGCCAATGTTAACCAATTAATTGTATAGATTTTTAGAGATTTGATTAGAAGGATGTCACCAATGATCGTTTGATATATTTGTATTTGTCTTTTAACCACCGCAAAGCAGTGAACAGCAGCAGCAGAAATCTGCTAATGGAAATAACAGTTTGGATTGATCATAATCCTGTGCAACTTTCAATTCAATAAAGAGAGACCAAAATGATGCGGTCACCTTAAAGCAGCTGCGAACGACGGCACGGCTAAGAAACATGTTGAAGATGTCAGAAAGAACATCTGCCAGTTGGTGATCCTCTGAGCATCCTGCCAGGACTGTTGTCTGGCCCAGCAGCTTTCCGTGGGTTAACTTTGAGTAGAGCTATCCTCACATCAGCCGTGAGAAGCCACATCACCTGGTCGCTTGGAGGGGGTATGGTTTTTCTTGGTGTCATGTCGTTCTGCGTATTGAACCGAGCGGAAATGCTGTTCAGTGCGTCTGAAAGGGAGCCATCACTGACTCAGGCAGGTGATGATGTCCTGCAGTTGGTGATGGCTTGGATGCCCTGCCACATGCGCCGTGTGTCACTGATGTCCATGAAGTGATTTTGGATTTTCTGGGAGGGTGCGCACTTTGCCTCTTTGATAGCCTGTGACAGTTTGGCCTTGCTGCTAGTACACCCCAAAAAAGAAAAATGTACTCACCCCTTTGTCATTTCACACCTGTATGACTGTTTTTCTTCTGCCAAACACAAAAGAAGATATTTTGAAGAATGTTGGTAACTGAACAACGGTGGTACCCATTGACTTGTATTGGTTTTTTTATGTCTATACAGTAGTGGATTGATACCGCCATTGTATGATTACCAACATTCTTTAAAAATATAGTATTTTGTGTTTGAGAGAAGAAAGTCACACAGGTTTGATATGTAAATGATGACAGAATTTTCATTTTGGGGTGAACTGTCACTTTAATATCACGGTTATTGTCAATGCCATTAAATTGAGACTTTGACCATAAGATATTTTGCGCCTTTCAGTCAGAAGTCCAGATAACGCCAAAAGGTTTCCAAATTTTCCTCCAAGGTAATGAGGTTTGTGTTCGATAAGAACGACTATCTGCTCCGTGTCAACCGCATAGCCCAATCCCTACGAGACTAGTCAATTTATCTGAAGTAGTTTGAATGTGCTACATCCTCCAAAATACTTTTCTAATTAAGCACAATTCAAGATTTTCAAAAGACTTTGAGGCAGTCCTGCAGGACATCCCTTTTAGCGTTGCGACTGACACTGTGAGTGGTTGTCTGTGAGTGAAGATCATGCCCTTTCTTTTGAGTTTCTCCTCTTTTGCTCTCATCAGCGGTAAATGGGGCATTAAAGCCCCTGCAGGTCAGTGAGGACATCTCCCAACACACCTAAATCCCACACAAAGCGAAATGCAACACCTAAGGCTCATACTGAGCACATTGACATGCACTCATAAACTACACACACAGATTTTACTAATAGAAAAGACAGTGTTTGGAGACTGGTGTTCTGGTTAGCCTGCAGCAGTTCTCTGGGTGTGGATGCCTGTGAGACTTGTTAATTATACTAGTTTGACCTCCAACACAGCGCTCGCACCCTTGAGTTTTCTCAAACAATCGCTTCTTAGTACGTACTGTCTTTTATGTCGGGAGGTTCTTCTCGTCCATACCAATATGTAACTGCTGACTTCTCCTGTGAATATTGATGGCTTGTAAAATGGGTTTGAGATTTACAGCCGCAGTTTTATACTGGACACGGCTGCTGTATAAAAACATTTGGTTTTCTTTGATGATTTGTGATCAGTGGAGTTATTTTTTTATGAGGTAAAAACGCTTTAAGACTCAACAGCAGCTTGAGCCCAGAGGAAACAGGTTTGGGACCAGTTGACCGAACTTTTGAAGTGTTATTGAATCTTATGTTTATTACATATTTTTTTGGTGTTGCTAACTTTCTTGTTTTTCTCAATGTTGAGGAGGTTTTGTCTGAATTGCGAGAATGATTTGTGTCACTTGGGAAGCATCTGTCAGATTTACCATATGCCATCATTTTCCAAAGGTGGATTAATGATTTGAGCTGTCGTGGGATTTCATTATAGCTGTTTAATGTCAAAATGAAATCAAAACTGACATTTCTTTTTTTTGGAATATGTGCAGTGTTTATTATAAATGATTTATCAATGCATGTGATTAGAAAAAAAACATGCCCTTATAATGTTAACCTCCTCATGTCCAAACCTTATATTTTGATTTAACATGCATATTAATATTATATATATATATATATATTTGTCGACCTGAGTGGATTTGAAAATAAAAAATATAGCACCCATTGGTTGAAACTTTTAAGGGAGAGCTCACCCCCCAAAAAAATTCTGTAATCATTTACTCGCCCTCGAGTTGTTCCAAATCTGTATAAATGTCTTTGTTCTGATGAACACAGACAAAGACATTTGGAAGAATGCTTGTAACCAAACTTGCTTAAATGCTTGCTATCCTACATTCTTCAAAATATCTTATTTTGTGTTCAACAGAACAAAGAAAATTATAAAGCAATTCGAGCTATTTTGGTACTCAAATGTGGCCAAGAACTGTTTAGTTACAAGCATTCTTTCAAAATATCTTTCTTTGTGTTCATCAGAACAGATATTTCTACTGATTTCTAACAATTTGAGGGGGAATAAATGATGAAAGAATTTTCATTTTTGGCTGAAATTCTAGCCTTGAAGTTTGAATTATTTTCCTTATTGTGATAAATTGTGTGCATAAATCAATCTTCATATCATAACATGAAAAGGTTTTAACTTTCATTTTGTTCATGAGTGATGTAATCCTGCTGTGAGGACTACATGTAATCAGGGGTTCAGGTATGTGGTTGATATGCTGCGCTCCATCCTCTGACAACATTTGAAAGCCGTGTTTATCTCAGTAGGACTAACTGATAGGGTTATTTTGAAAACTTATTGAGAATCATTGGAAAAGACCTATTATCTCAAGCTATCATTATCTTAACTGATTTTCTTGCTTTTTAAAGGTGAACAAGTAAGCATCACACAGATGGAATTTGAAATTTCACTTCCAAAGTGTTGAGCACACTTTTCCTTTCCACTTCACTTATTTTGGACTAATTTTCCAGACTTTGATCATCCATGAACATAATGAGGAGTGAATGTAATTTATCTGATTGAATGCTTCCAGTGGAAGTCTGCCGTTTTAGTAAACCTTAAATATTAAGTCCCTCATTGTTGCTCCATAAATTACCTTGTTATTGCCCTCTTTAAGACGTCTCCGCTCTCTATTGATCATAAATTCAGTCTCTCTTATTAGTCTTGGATGTTTCTGAGCATCCTCTAAATGTATTTTTAGCTAAGCACAAGTGAATCTTGTCTGCTGTCTTCTCGAAAGCTTTTTAAAATTCGCAGTACGTCTTCATCTCTTTCCCTGTATAGTCCGCAGCATCTCTGCAGATTACCTTGGCTGGGCTGTCTGTCATACAGCGGATATTTTCTATCCTCGGGTAATGCATTTTGTGGAGACCTCCATTTTGGTGGTTCCGGCGTGCTGTCACCCCTTGAAACAGTATATTTCAATCTGGCCCCTGAAATGAAATAGAAAATTTTCCATTTACGGAATTGTGTGGAATGAACATCTTCCTCTACGTGTCCCCTGCTTTCCTGGCATGAGGCCCAATAGACAGAGCTGGACTTTAACTGTGATTGGCATTTTATTCCTTATAAAATATGCTCTGAAATCAGTCCATTTGTGGTGGTAATGAAATCTATCTTTCTGCCACATTCTGAGGTTTCTCTGTGGTTTTTACTTGACTTTCTCCTGCATCTTACTTTTTCTTAGACCCTCATCACCCTCATGTTGTTGTCTTTTTCTTTCTATTACTCCGTCATTTCTATCACCTCTTCTTGTGTCTGTGCTTGCGTGCCCTTCCTAATTTTCAATTCTGCTTTGTGCTCTTTCTCTTTCTGTCTGGTGTTTTCTCTCGGAGCCATTTCTTTTTTTTTTATTTAACCCTCTTTCCATTCTGTTATTTTTCTCTCATGGTGATTGTAACATCTGTGTTTTTAGATAAGTCTCTGAATATCTTTGTTTCGGTATTTACAATTTTACATTATCTTGACTGTGGATTTAATTCTGTTTCCTATTCCCATATGTATTTTAGTTCTGCCTGGATGTTAAAGACTGTTTTTATGAGGGAAGCTGCAGGGTAATATGTGGGGTTGGCTGAATGACACACTGAAATCAGACATGCACGGAATATATATACAGTATGAAGTTCAACCTTCTCCAGTCCTCTCTCTCTTCCTCTCTCGCTCTCTCTCACACACAAACACGATTTAATTTTGTTCTTACTATTAGTGCAAAATCATTGGTGTTCTGCTATCGGTTTGACTCCACAGATCAGACTCCGTACCTTTATTAATACATCCTTTATTTATTTTCTTTTTATTCTCTCTCCTGCCCCCACACCTCTTCTGCCATCGTTTTGTATTTTGCTTGTTCTTAGTTATGCTTAGTATTGATGCTAGATTCAAGATTCAAAGAACCTTTATTGGCATGATCTAGTTTACGTGTATACAAATATAAACAATCAAAAGCTGATTTATGTTTTTTCTACAGTTGCGCAAGATTATTAGACCAATGCCTGTATGAATTAGTTGCTTATGCAGAACACAAAAGATATTTTGAAGAATGTTGGTGCCCCAACAACATTAAATATATTCACGTTTTGAATTACAAAAGGGTTTTAATTTTAGTGTGAACTGTCCCTTTAATGTCAAATCTCAACGCTGCCATCGAGAGGTGATGAAGTGCTTTTTAGGCCCAGTATGCAAGCCTTAAAGTTATAGTTCACCCAAAAATTAATGTTCATTTTAAAGTGTTGTTAACCAGAACCCATTCACTTGCATTGGTTTTGTGTAAATGTGCCCCACCACGGTTTGGTTACCATCATTCTTCAAAACATCTTCTTTAATGTTCTGCGAAATGAAGAGAGTCATACAGGTTTGGAATTACAAGAGGGTGAGTAAATGATGAATTAATTAAAAAATTTGCATGAACTAAGCCTTTAAGGGCTAATTCACACTCCTCTTACAAACTCCAATGCCAACAAACACCAACAGTCCAAACACTCATTGACTTTTTTCCAACAAATGGCGTTTATCCAACCACTCAAAACACCTGAACCACTGCAAAGCAATACCTTTCCGGTACCATCCGGTACATACTTTCTTCAGCAAATGTAAAAATGCGATTTCCAACTTGACTTATTGTTCTCTCAGAAGGCGTCAGAGGAGCATATGGAGCTATGCAATGTATTCAAGCAATGTACTTTCATCACTTTGAGTGTGCTCGCGTAAGGATATTTGGGTTCTGTATCCACATTTTCCTAGGCCGGTCTTTATTTCCTGAGGTCTGTAGATGTACCCATGATGCTGCTAAGGATCTGGTGGCACTCCTGTCGATCCCTGTACACTAATGTGACGGAGAGATGATAGAGCAGAGAAGGAGCGGTGTCTTCCCATGTTGCTGTAATTGCTCTGCAGCAGCCACAGCTGGTTTGGGTTGTTGCCATGTGACTGTGATTTGTCCGGTCTGTGACAGCTTGGGAGAATCAGGGGCTGGTTTTTGCTGTGGATGCAGATGCCAGACGTTTGTTTGGGAGTGTTTGTGTGACACAGTTAAACAAAACACACAGAACAAGCCCACTCACAGCTGAACAATCATACATGTAAACAAAGAGCACAAAGCTTATTATTTTCTAGGTTTTATATTGTCTGATTAAATTAATCATCCCAGATTGTCTGCAGATCTTTAAGTAGCATTAAAATGCATCTGAATGTCTTAAATTCACAAAAGTAAAGCCTTTTAAATATATTAAATGGCATAGATGAAAGTCTTAAGGATGTTTAATGAGGTCTTTGCTGAAGACATTTCTACTAAGGCGTTTTCTTTTTACATCTGGCATTGAAACAACCTTCATCACGTCCTCTGCTGTATGTGGGTGATCCACATCCTCACACACAATAGCAGAAATCACAGACATTTTTAAAACTTTACCGTTCTTTATCACATCAAATCCAGCTAATCCTTTGGCTTATGTGAAAAATTGAGCCCTGATGATTGACGCGGATCAGCCTTCACTGCACTGTGTGAACTGCTCTGAGCAAACGCTCTTCACACGTCCATAGAGGCCCTGGAGGTCGCGACCTCTTCAGTGCTCTGTGCTTCCTTACACCAGAGAGCCCGGGAGCGCTTATAGATGAGGCTGACAAGATCTTGTGATGTATTTTTCAGTGCGATGAAGCTCGCACACGCTCCTTTTGGACTTGTCAAAGTATTGATGTGCTTCTGCTTGTCCCCCAGTTGAGGAAAAGCGGCTAGCGAGATGGACAGAACACTGGTTGCAACAGAGCATCAAACCGATTTTTGGAATGTTCTTATCGGAGTTCATGGTGTTGTGAAAATGGCTGGAGGGAAAGACATACTGCGTATCCTTTCCTCGTGTATTGTAAGGAGAGGCCCCGCCCACAAGCAGTGATGTCATGCATTAACCTTTTACTGTATATTGACAGGTGAAAGGTTCCCTTCTCTTTATTTTTCCTTTTCTGTGGAGAAATATATTTGTGTGCGATTCATTCTTTTCTGTCTTTTATTAGACAAGTTAAAACAAAGTTTAGTTAAAAACATCACTGTTACACTGAAACTTTGGATGTCCAAATTCACTGTTTTTCAGGAAATGGAAAAAACACTGTACTTTAAGTGATTTAAATACTGTTTACATTGTTAACAAATAGCACCTTATTGTAAACTGTAACTGTTGTAAATGGATTAGCAATTATTAGCTAACAATTAACAATTTAGTTTTTAATAGCCGTTTTCTTTATGCAAATACCAGCCTCTTTCATTGCCTACCTTAGGACGATAGTCGTTTTGACTGCAACGCTTCTCCGCCCTCCTCCACTGGCCTCCCTGCATTGTCTTTCTTGTAATGATACATTGGTTAATTTTGACCAAATAAAAATATCCTAAACTTAAAGTCTGAAATATAATCTGCATGGGAATGTTTAACGTTGTGCTGTAAATTTACTTTGTGCACCTTACCTAATTCGGTTACTAATGGGACGTAATCACCTCAGATGTCACGATCGAGGGTGATGGCTTTTATTTGCATGGTTTTATTTTTAACTTGACTAATATTTTAGTTTTCTTACACTTATTGACTAAATACGCTATTCCTGATAATAAAAAAATATTTCTGGAAATCATCTTGCGTTGTGTTTTTGAAGGACAGCAGCTGTATTGGGATGCCGGGCAGCCCGTGGGACAGACATGGGCAGGTCATATCCAGCGCTTATGGAAATGCTAACATAGACTCCGGGTAAATAGATCTGAAGCTGCTGGCGAAACAGGGGAGGTGATGTGACCTACTTAACAGCGAGGGATGCTGTACAAACACAAGGGAAAGAGGAGATGGGCAAGATTGGCATGTGGCCATTTTGAGTTTGCACAGTCGCTGTAACTCGCACGGCTCACTGTGCAAATTTCACCCTGTTTTTTTTATGCACGTATGCACATGTACCATGATGCTTCAGATCACATTGCCTCACACCTTATGTGGTGATGTGTGTGTGTGTAGTATATATATATCCTCACATAACACACATGTACAATGATGAACAGCAGCCTGCAGCATTATCGTAATGTAGAAAATGTCACTGCACCCTGGCACACAAAAACACCTCAGCAGATCTCCACTTCACCCTTATAGATTTTTGTCTCCGTGACCTTTCTCCAGGACTTCTCTTCTTCAGTCTGCCACTCAAAGTAGACTTCAGCATGTACACTAGACTGCAGAAATGGGCTGACGATAGGGAGAGCAGTACTTTGTGTAAAACTTAAAGCTGTGATTGTGTGCGTATTAAAATCTAGTTTCTGTAAAACGTCACAATATTCTTTAGCCAGGGTTTCATTTAGTACGTATTGTACGTAAACATTTTTTGTTTTGCATTTGTATGTCATAAACTACAATCTGTGTTTTAATCATTCATCCCTGCTACCCAGAAGATGTGCCGCTCACTTATCACACATCCTTCATAGATATGACAACATTTCAAATAAAGTCAGGCTTATTTTCGACAAGGAATAACTGTGATTAGGTTGACACACTCAAAGACCCGATCCTCCGTGCATCACATGTCACATTCCCTCTATAGATGAAAGAGCCGGGTGAACGTTTCTCGCTCATCTCACTGGTGGGTTTTCTGCCTGTTAGAGCATGCAGAGCTGTTAGGAGCTCAGAAACTGTGGGATATCTTTCCATCTATTACCATCCCTATCCTGCCACCTCTGAAATACTCTCCCTTACCTTAAGCTCCCTCTCTCTCTCTCTCTCTCTCTCTCGCTCTCCCTCTCTCAATGCCTTCATTGTTTATATGCCTTGGAGTTTCAGAAAGCAACTCTAATAAAACTCTCTGCTCACAGTGTGGCAGGTACAGGTCTGTAATTGTATTTAAGCTCTCATTTGAGACTCCAAGCCCCTGGGTGAGGAAGCCATGCGTCATGCAATTTCAGCGTTCATTTCGGCCACGCTCCTGAGGTTCTTAATTACAAACGGCACAAAAAAAGTGAGAGCGAGCGAGCGAGAGAGAGAGAAAGAGATAAAACTGACCCATGCAGAGCGCTGGCCGTCTCTGCTTCCTCTTCTGATGTCTTTGTGAGACTCACTTCCTCCAGAAGTCTTGCTGTGACCCAGATCAGTAGCGTTTCGGCAGAAATCCTGTCCTAAAGCATCTATCCGATGATGAAAAGCTTTGGATCATTGTTGAAGCTGTCTGGGCTCATTTTGCCTTCGCATGTCTAAGCCTAGCTGGACGGATCAGCGTGGAGCTTGTCGTAAAGAGATGGGATGCAGTGATTTTTAAGACAGGGAACAAAACATGTCGTCTGGTTTTACCTGCCACAGTTTTGAATTAAAGTTTAAAAAAAAATGGGTGAAAATTTGACTTAATTTAAAACCTAACATTGCATTGCTATTTATAATTAAAGATACAATAGTTATTTTTATTTTGTTATTTATTTCCACATTACTATATAGGTCTCACATTTTATCCACATAAGCTGATATTTATGAAAACTTTAAATGATTTATTATGAAGAGAAGGTGTCCGGATGAAAACGTTTATGAGTAAACAGTGTATCAGGATATTTCTTTTTTTAAATCTGTAATTAAAATAAACAACAGTTCAAAGCAAAGCTCATCAAAAAATAACTTTATTTACAGTCATTCTCTTAACATACACGTTCAAGTGTAAATTGTGGTGAAATAGCATCTTCTCTCTCTGACGCTTGTCTCTCCGGGTGGCTGAGGCCATTAACAGCATCAAATCAAATTTTCACTCAATTTGAGTGAAATGAAATTACTCCGTTGGATTGCCATGGCAATGCTAGTAAAATCTCGGGCGATTTTGCCGTTCATTAGCACGTCTTATGTCGCAAACTGCGGCGCGATCAACGTCGAGCAATCTTAGGAATTACCCAGAGATCATCTGTAATGAAGCCAAGGCCCCTGCTTTTTCCCATTTCTGCTTGTTTCTTACTATCATTATATCGTTGTATATAACACCCCAACCTTTCAATAGCACTCTCGCTGCCCGGATCTCTGCGCACACATCAGCATCACTGTGCTGATGATTGTAATGTGGATGCCAGAGGCTGAGATGGGAGCACAATTGCGACAGTAAATGGCTGCTGCCAGTTGGCTGCCACACGAGCGTTTCTGTGTGCGTGTCAGAGTTTTTACCTCAATTTTGATCTGTTTTTCTGCTCACGTCTCTGAGGTGCTCGACTGTTGCTCTGTTTTTGCTCGATGGATGTTTTTGATGTTCAAGGGGTTAGCTCTCTTAGAAATGTTAGATTTGAAATAGTTGTTTTTTATTTAACCTTCTGCGTAAGCGACTGAGGGCTGCCTCCCGTGTCGATGAAAAACTGTTTTGCTAAATCGCTCAATGACACCTTTAACACCACATTGACACCATTTTCAAATTGAAAACATGTTCTGAGATTCTGAGATCGTACAGTATTTCAAAGAAGTAAGCCGCTAGTTTGACCCATATGTCTGTTTGTGGCACTTATTCACAAAAAAATTGTTTGTTTACTCAACATTATTATAGTTTTTTTCAGAGAAGTGTATAGAACGGTGTATTTGTATGAACTCTTTAACGCCATTAATGGAAATTTCTGAAAATCTGTGGGTTTACTGTTATACTGTAGGGGACGTGTTACCAGTCTTTTGAATAAGTACAGAAGCAAAGACTCCAACCATGTTTAGAGATTCAAGAGGTGATTAAAAACAAATAAAGAGAGAATACATAATTTTAAAGCAATTTAAAACTCTATAAAGCTTTTATTTAATATATTTTGTGTTTATAAATTCGTAGAAAATATTCTGGGCTCCATTTTTTTTTAGGTTCAGTGAAAATGCTGGGAAAGTTAAATTATCATTAGGAATTTTATGTGCTAATGATATAATTTTTTCTGTTTTTTAAAGTTTTTGCCTTTTACTGAAGCTTATAATTTTAGTCCACATAAAACATTTATGTGAGGGGTTTAGCCATCCATACATGTGGACGACTTGTAAGTGATTCATACAAGACATGGTGATAAAATCATTTAGTGCTTTACAGATAAGTTTTGGGACTTAAGCCCCCTTAGCCCACCCCGTAGCTCCGCCACTGGCATCTACACTAATAAGCCACAGAGTCATGTTTTTTAATAAAATATTTTTGCTCATTAAAGTCAATGAAGCAAAAACACGGAGTCTAATCTATATTCTAAACGTCTTCATCTTTCCTCTTGGCAGGTCTTCCGCAGTGGAGAGGGCATGGGAATCAGGCTGGACAGCGCCTCTGCCTTCCAGGGTGCTGTCATTTCCCCTCATTACGACTCTCTACTAGTTAAAGTGATCGCCAGTGCAAAAGACCTGCCAGCTGCCTCTGCTAAAATGAGCAGAGCATTAGCCGAGTTCCGTGTCCGGGGAGTCAAGGTAAGCCCGAAAATCACCCAGAGCAGTGCAGACGATTGCTTCAGATGTGCTTTTGAAGGTCATGGGGAAACTAAACTGCTGTGCAGTCATTATTAAAGTGTAGTGGTCAAGTCAGTTTTCCAAGAAAGTGCTTTAGTTAATGAAAGCTAATGCATCAAATGCTGAAAGCAAGAAGTTGTTTTGAGGTAAAGCATCAATGACTGGAAGCGGTTTTTTTTTTTATACTGCGTGGCAACATATAGATTTCCTATACCCTTGTTAAATGTGCTGTTTTCTTTGAAACCCATCTGAGCACCAGGCACTTCTCGATCTTGTCACCCATCATGCAAGCAACCATATGAGGCTCTGCTCAGATCTGGAGTCTTCCGGAGCTAAAAACATTTAAAAAAATTTTTTATGTCTCCCACACAGAAATCACAACGCGGTGGATGAGTCACTCAGCCAATAGACAGTAATGTTGTATTTTATCAGAATAATGTGATCAGAGTTTGAGTAATGCCGCTAATGATGCTGTTGGTTAAAAGTTTCAAAGCGTACCGCATTCCCATGAGCTGGTTTAGTGAAAGGGAGGGACGGATGGGAGAAGTTGTCAGGGAGTGATGCATTTAATCAGCGGGAATGAAATGAATGCGTTTACCTGAACCATCAGGGAAGGAGCTTTCCTGTAAGTAGCTTTAGACATTTGTTTTACAGGCTGTTAGGAGAATATCATGTTGTGACAGGAGAGGTTAAGAATTCACCCAGAAATCTTCTGTCGTTATTTACTAACCCTCTCGTCATTTGTGTGACTTTCTTTCTTGTGCAGGACACAAAAGAAGATATTTTGAAGAATGTTTGCAACCGAACAAGAGCGGTACACATTGACTTCTATTGTATGGAGACAAAACCAATGCAAGTCAATGCGGACCACCGTTGTTCGGTTAGCAACATTCTATAATTAAAGAAAACACCCCACGTTGACTTTTGCCAAACGTGTGACTTACCCTGTTTATTCTAGATATATCAATTGATATGTATTCTTATGAGTATCCCATTTTATCATCTTTTGTAATCATCTGGTGGTCAGTTTACTCTGTATATATTGTATATCTGCTGTGTATGAATACAATTGAAGTCCCTTATGAGATTCTTTGATGTTTGCTATGAATTCAGTTAGCCGTGTTGTGTTTTTAGACATAAGGTGTGAAATGTAACAGAAGTATCTCAGCACAGCTAAGCATTGAAGTCTTGAAGTGTGGTCATCGGGGAAGCTTAATGCATTGTTTTCGACTGCACCGTTTTTCCACCTAGCACATTTTCTTACCATCTAATCTGCTCTTCGTTCTTAAAAAAGTGTTATAAAGATTACTCCAAGACTTTAAATACCTTTTAAGGATCATTATTTTTCTTACCACGTTCTGCAGTCCACTCAATTGGGTTTCTACCCCAAAGCTAAAGTAAAGGTTGAGTCAGAACGTCTTAGAAAATTGCCTTCAACTCACTTAGTCATTCCACCCCTATATTTCTCTTTCCGCCTCACCTTCCAGGTTTCACCGACTCTCCTGTCGTAGCTGTGCTACAGGTCCTCACATATCATGTCCTCATTTCCCCCGTAGGCCTTATTCCCACGTGTGACAGACAAAAGCGGTCATGGAAGCAGTAGGCTGCATTCTGAGAATCGCTTTCAGCTGGCGGGCGATTGGCCAGAGCTTTGCTCAGTGTTGTGGCCCGCCTGTTTTTAATGAAGACTGATGAAGACGCTCCAGGATACGCGTTAAGTTCAAACCTCTCCCGCTGTCTTAATTTACAGGCTCCCTCTCCCCCCCACATTTGATTAATTTCCATCTTTCATCTTTACAGCATTAATGCGCTCTCCTACACGTATTTCCTCGATCTTTTAATTTTTTAGCAGTCGCTCTCTCTTTTTGACTCACACACCTATGATGCTGCGCCCAGCGGGGGGAGGCCGCCCTTCTCCTTTTGGGCTGGAGAGCTCCCTTGTTTTTATTAGGCATCCTCAAACAGCCAATTTATAAAGAACCGCCACCACCAGATTTAATTAACTGTTCAAATAATGGAGCATGGTTATGACATCCGTTCACAGAAGTAGAACAGGGAAATCAGCGACTTTCTGACACTTTGGGTTTGGTCTTGGCGCACTTTAAAGGTCTGGATCAGAACTGCAGGATGTGTTGTACATCAGCAATGAGGAAGAAACAACTCATAATTGCTCATTTGCATTAGGTAAAGATTTTATCAAAACTGACTTACAGCTTTGCTGAGACCGTCACATGAGGCCCATTTCACACAAAAGTTCTTCAGAATGAGGTTCTTTGGATAAATTGTATTAAATTTGAAAATATTTGACGTAAACTAAGGAGGCCCAACACTGGAGCAGAAGGAAGGCCTGTTTCTACACAAACATTTGAGCAGAATACAACCAGCATAACATTTACAACCAAATCAAAAGTTAAAAGAATATTTGGTCACACTTCAGTATAGAGGCTAATTCTTGCTATTAACAAACCCTTTCCTACGACTTTTTCCCCAATAAACTCTTAATTTGTTGCTTATTAATAGTTAGAAAGGTAGTTGTTCGGTTTAGGTATTGGGTAGGATTAGGGATGTAGAGTATGGTCATGCAGAATATGGTTAAAAAAAGTTTACATCTTGTAAAGCAGTCTATAAGATATTCGTAATTATTCTTAGAAAAAAGTTTCTTTGTTTTTCTAACATGACAGATTTTGCAGTTGTCTGGTTGTATAGACCACTTTGCAAGATGTTAACACTGATCCAGAAGAACTTCCAGTTTCTGTTTTCATGTATTCAATATTATTTTAAATCTTACACTGCAAAAAATGACTTTCTTGCTTAAACTTTTTTTCTTGTTTTCAAGTAAAAATGCCTAACATTCTTGAATCAAGAAGCATTTTCTTGATGACCAAACTAAAGACCTTAAAAAATAAATCTTCTTTATAGTAAAAAAATGAAATTTCAGTGAATTTGTGCTTAAAACAAGCAACAAAATCTGCCACAAAATATTGCTAACGACCCGATAAATAATAATAATCTGACTTCATTAATTAACATTTACATTTATTTTTCAAAAGTACATATCAGCAGCCATTTTAAACCCGTTTGTGCCTTATTAACCTCAAAAGTTAGATCACAGGTTCGAGTGTGCTAAGTAGATGCTCGGGAGCAGAAGTCATGCTCGACTGAGGGTGTAACCATAGCAACAGTGCGTTTTCTGCGGCAGCCTATCAACAAAACAACACGACTACTCTCATCATTCTTCACTATTATTACAGATAGAATGAAGATGGAATGTTATTACATTAGCGTTTTGTTTAAAGTATCTTTCACTGTGGTTTGCTAACTGTGCTAGCGAAAAACCTCTACATTCTACTCCACTTGACTGTGCTTTAAAATACTGTCTGAGGTTAACACGTCTGGTTCAAAACAGGCAGATTTTAACCAGGTTTACATGAAAGCTTGTCAAGTTGCACATTGTTGGCACACATGATGTTCGCTGTTGTACAAGGACAGTGTACTAGTACAGCATGTTAATGTGCTTACCGTTGTTGTTCGCCGTGTAAGGGGACAATTGCATTTTTTTTCCATTAAGGATTTACTCTTGAGGTGAGAGGAAGGTTAAAGAATTTACAAATGGAGCAGAAGATTGAAGTGTCCTCTGGAAAAGGTTGTGCATTGAAATCAGTTTTTTAATTACTTAGCTTTATTTTGTAGTTTTCACCCTTCAATCGATCTTTCAAATTGAGCAGGCAGCGTGTTTCAGCCAGTATTTGTTCAAGGGTTTTTTTCTTATATAAATGTGACTTAAACCCTTTTACTGTGGTAATGTAAATGTGAACTAATGACTAAACCTTTTTGCTCTGAGGATTAAATAATACATACGTCTAGTACACTTTAGTAAGGTTTGTAGTCTGACCACAGTCTGCTGCTTTTAAAGTAGATTTGAACACACGCACACATACATTCATGCTCCGACAACTTCACTTTGTACCACCCTGGGTAGCCCTGCGTTGTTGGCCATTAGAGAACACTTAACAGTTGTGGATGGTGATCTAGACATATGTTTTTTGCAAGGAACCTCAATTGGAAACGGCAGGATGGCAGTTTCCTTGCAGTAAAGAAAATCAACGCTAGAGAAACAATTGGAGCCGAACATACGCCCCTGGTGCTAACAGTTCAGTGTGTTTAAATAAACTCCTGAATGTTTCATCATGTTTTTAAGCCCCGTCCTGCTGGCTTTCAAAAGCTCCTCCCGAAATCACGGAGTTCCACGCAGATCTAACAGTCATGTTCGCTAAACATACAGTTCTTTTAATGCTGTTCTCCAATGCTTTTCTTCGTCTGCTTTCACTTTTTATTTGTACTGTCTCTTCTCTGGGACGCCTGCTTTTATATGATATCAAGATATGTTCATCACTGTCAGGAAGTTGAGCTCGTGTCAGGAGCCAGGAGGCCGAGCGCATGATGCGAGGCTGGAGAGAGCGTCTCTGCGTGAAGGCGGTGGTGGAAGAGTGATGGGCGCTGACAGAGATTAAGGGCTCTAGAGAGAGGGAGGAGGTATGGAGGAAGAAAAAGAACAGGCGAAGAGCGGTCTCACTCTTAAGTAAATACGTGAAATTGAATCAGGACGCAAACTCAAATATGCCATCCTGCTCTCCCTGGAGGGCTGCGGTCTCCAGTTTGAAGTGTGTTTGTCATTCCACAGTCATCATGGTCTTTTCACCTTCTGTCAGAGTGGAGCTGTACTTCTCTAGTACAAGCCATACACTGGTATAAAGAAAACAAACGGCTCTTTATTACTGGTTCACATCTATAAGAAGCTTTACTTGGCATTAGGAATAACCTTTGTTTTTACAACGGCAATAAAGATTTCAATTGGTCTCGGTAGTTTATTTATTATGACGTGAAAATTATCTCAAATAACTAATTTTAATTTAATACTGTATATTCTTTAGTTCTACATCTTTCAACCAGAGTTGTAGTTTTTTCAGTTTTCTATATAATATTTTGAATTAACTTTTTATATTTTTAGTGTTCCTGTTCATTTTTATTTAATAATTGTTAAAGTACTTTCTTCTTTCCTTTTTTAGAATTTATTTATGTACTGAAGTATTAAAGGCAACCCACTCAGGGCTCTAGAGTGCCACCAATTTGGTCGCAAATGCGACCTTATTTCTCAATGGTGCGACTAAAAATAATCAGAGGTCGCATCGGTGCGACCATCGGTTCGAGGGAGAAAAAAAGTCTCCGCAACTCTGAAAACTCGTGTTTTCACCTGTCATTGCTAGACATATGTGATGCGATCTGGGAAAACCTGTCAGATGTCGCGATGGGACGCGGGGAAAGACAGTTTACCTATCAAAGTGAACCACATAACATGAAGAATGAAGGAGAATCAATGCACATTTCCCGCCAGTCTTGTGTAAACTATGGCATGCAAATTTTTTTATACAATGTTTTCGTGAGATGACCGAGCTCCCAGTCTGCAGGACTGGGAGTTATCTTCAACACTAGGAATGTTTTTTTTTTTTTATTGTTATTACAGTAAGTCTCTTACCACTCTAAAGTGGCTTTTAATTGTCATACTGGACAATTACGTGCTTTTATTTCCATCACACACGTTTTTCTCCAAATTCCGTTCCTGAAAATTATAGCGCTCCAGCCGCCTCAGCCATAACTTTCTTACATACACAAGGTATGAGCAAAATAAAAACTGATTTGGAAAGGGCCTGAATATGGTATCAAAAACTTTAATAGGCCAATATAAATTTGCACCTTGTGTTGGGTTTTCCCAGATCTAATCTCATATGACGTAAACATTAAACGATTAAATATATAAATTAATATAAACAACTGTTTTATTGGGCATTCAGTTGTATTAAAATACAGAAAGTTCCGAGACGCAAGTACAGCGTGATGACGTCACGAACATACTAATTACCAACCAACAATTTAAGCCTGGTTTGCACAGAATGCTTCACTATAATAAACATATCACTGGTTTATTATCCACAGTAATGGAGTTTGTTTGAGTTAGGCTTTTGGACACATTCTTGTGTTCCAACTACAGTAACTGCAAGAACTCTTGGTCAGTGTATATACAATGTGCAGACAGACATCTCTAACTTGGCACGTCCGCGAGTAATGATTCACTGCATTCATTTTATATCACATTATTTTTTAATTAAATAATCAAAGTAACTTAATGAGTTAAATTGGCAGCCCTGACAGCAGTATAACTCTTCAGCTCTGTGGCCATTTGACTACAATGTGACTCCTTTCGGTCACACATGAGCAGAGCAGATCTATGTCCACAGCTGCACATGACAATCGTCTGTTTTGGCTTTCTGCTGCTGAATCAATATCTAGCTTTACTCTGATGAAGGGACTGCTTTGGAGATCTCTGTGCTGCTTCTATGGTCGCTATTGTTTATCCCGTATTTGTCCCGTATTATTAATGTGTTTGTGTAGTTCTGTTGTATTCGAGATAAGTTGTCTTCTCTTATCATTATTGCTAAACAAGCCCTTCTGACGACCTAAAGGAGTTTGTTAGAAAGCGCTGTTTGCCTCCAGCTAGATGCTACGGTTCTCCCGTGAGGACGCCGTTGCTGATGTCAGGGTGCCTTTACTCATAATCCTCAATAAAATCCATGGGGATTTGAAGGTTCCCATTTGAGATGCTTCACAGGGTTGTTGGTTATTATTGGTGCGTCTTGAGAAATTTCTATGGTAACAGGAGTGCAAAAATACACTGCAAAAGTCTTCATCCCTATTTTTAATCATTGACACATGCAGGATAAATTTACTTGACGATTACTGTGTAAGATATTAAATACATTACATTTATTAAGAGAAGATAAATGTGCTTAAAGCAATATTGTGATAATAGATACTAGTTTATTTAATTGTGGTTTATTTTTACTCTCCCCTAGGCAAATATTTTTAGTGGGTTTATTTATGCTTGAAACCAGATTTTTTTCTCTCAGTGTAATCACACCATTGCACCCCCACAAACGTTTATGCTGTAGAATGGTCTCTGGTTAAATCTTTAAACTGATGAAAATTCTCTTTTATTCGTAGGATCCAAAGATTCAAGAATACATGTTTTGCAGTTCACTGGAAAACGATGTATTATCTCAAAAAACAAAAGTTCATTTGTTGTTATACGACTAGATGAGAGTGCATATATCCCTTTGGATCCAAAAAATCTGTACGCTGTTGGTTCTCTCTCGCTCGACTCCATTAAAAATAAAGCAGGTGCTCATAGGAGAACAGAATCAAAGCTATAGGAACAAAGGGGCCGCATGAATGGAACACGGCACCTTGCAACCTTAGAGGTATTACTTAATGCCTTTTCAAAGTCCTGGCTCGCGGCACTGGCAGCGAAGACCTGTTGTGAATGAGAAATCTTGCCACTGATGAAGAGAGAGCTGCTAATAGTGAGAGCGTATGCACCCGTGGGTACCGGAGAGGTGCGGAAGGGGCTGACAGCTCCAACCTCCAACAGAAAAGCAACTGTCAGACGCCCGCACTAGCCCTGTCCTGACGGGAAAGGGTGTGTGTTTTGATAAGAGGAGAAGAGATGAAGCAGAACAGGCAGAGGCTTCTGGGTAATTCTGTGCTGGCAGGGAGATATAAGAAAGGGTGGTTAAAAAGTCACAGAGGTGGTGCACATTAAAGAACCGGGACATCTCCATCACATCTCTCAGGCCTACTTAAGTTAAAGGGAAAGTGAGAACATCATGACCTACAGGCGTAGAGAGGTGAGAAAGTCAAAATGTACAGTTGACGGCGTTCTCTCTATCCTTGGTGTTGGGAGTTTGAGGAGACCAGACAGCGGGGGGGAGAGGAGGACTGGTTTTGTGGGAGTTGATATTCCACTTCATGATCCAGATGAATGTTTGGAGTATTTCCAATGACCTGGTGATTATTTTAAGCCCTATTCAGTGGGGATTAGTTTTACAAGGAGATGGAGTAAAGTAAAAATGACAGAAAGATGTTTTTAATCCCTGTGGAATCGACTTTTTTAATAAACAGACTTTTTCTAGCTTGTGTTTAAAGATTATAGTGTTTCTATATATTCAAATATTCGTCTAAAAATAACTCCATATAAAAAGATTAAATCTGTGTAAAATGCTGACTTAACACCGCGTCTAAACTGGAGGCGACGGCCACAACTTAATGGGTTTGTTGCGTGGCATATAGATAAACATTATAATGTATTATGTCTTTTGATGTGTCGCATCTGTCGCGTCCAGTGTAGACACTCTGTTAGTCTGAAAACTGAAAAAGATTTTTTTTACGTCATGTAAATTTTTCCCTCATTTTCTGTCTGTATCTTAATAAAAGGACTGAAAAATAAATTACAACATGCTAAAGCAACAAAGTCGATGATGTTCTGAGACTTTTACACAGTACCGTATGTACTAATATGTTGAAATATGCTTAAGCACTCCATTTTACTTTCTGTACAATACTAGGGCTTTGTGACATCAGCTATACGTCTGCTATTTTGCAAACTTTGTCTGTATCTGTTGGAGAGCGTTTAGAGAAAGCACTTGCTCGCTGTGCACCGCAGATGTTACCCGCCATGTGTTTGGTTCGGCCGAGTTTGAATTAGAAACTCAAAGGATTAAAGTTGCTTAGACTGCACTTTGTGTTCTGCTGGGTTGTTGTCAAGACTCTTGCTCTCTTTCTCATGATAGATAGATAGATAGAGAGGGAGGAGGAGAGCTCCGTGGATGCAGCTGCAGTGAAGTCATCACTGCCAGAGAAAGAACAGTCCACCTCTGTCTGCATCACTGCTACTGCAGCTTCTGCATGCATGATGTGCTAACCAGCGACGTGCCAATCAGGAGGTTTTAATTGTGTAAAGGGGGCAGAGTGTTGCCTGTGGCAGTCATAAGGATGATGTTTTCTCTCCTCCATTTGCTGCCCACAGTTTTTTCTGAACTCTGTGTTGCACGCTCTTCATAGACTGTGTAAAGACATTTATGCACTCTGGGGGGTGCTTTGGAAATAAAAAGCATGCCTGAAATTTTAGACTTCACTCTCGGCAACAAAAGAGTCTGTGAAAAGGAGACCATGGCATTAGTGTGTAATTTTTCTGAGTGGACATTTCAGAGAGGGTTGTAGTGCTTGTTATGAGCAGGTTGTTTGAGGTGTTACTGATGGTTTACATTACCTGAAAGCTGAATAAACAAACTTTCTATTTATGTTTGCTAGGATATGACATTATCTGGCGGAGATACTACCGTTTAAAACCCTGAAATCTGACGCGCAGAAAAATCTAAATATTGAGAAAATCGCAACTTTTGTAGTTTTTAATCGGAGGTAGCAAGCCATCCACTCACAAAAATCTAGTTTTTGTATATGTATGGTAAAACATGTACAGTATATCTTCATGGAACATGATCTTTACTTTATATCCTAATGATTTTTGGAATTAAAGAAAATTCTATCATTTGGTGCCATATCATTTTTTTGGCTTGTACTAAAAATGTTCCTGTGCTACTTAAGGGGCCGATCAGACAGAACACCTTTTCTTGCTGTTAGATGTGACTCTTTCGAATTTTTTTCAGTCGGCAGGGACGTTTTGAGCACTGCTAATGCATGCAGAGCACCTCACGTTTTTGGAGAATGCAGCACTTCGCGTTTCTGCCTCGGAGCACCTGAAGTTGAAAAAACTCAACTCTGAGCAGAAATGCGCTTGACATAATGCGCCTTTTTCCTATTGTCCAATCGAATGAAAGGAGAGGCGGGCCTTCCGATGTGGTGACGGAACTTTACAGTTGCTTGAAACGTCCGGCGACTGCAATGATGGAGAAACTTATGTTTGCTGACCCAAGGTCAGAGCAAGCTCCCTCTGTTTGTACCTTTTTAAAGTTTCTGATAATATGACCGTTAACAGCAAGTGCTCGGTCTACAATCCTTGACTGACAGTACAGCTGTTTCTGTGGTTACCTAGCAACATCAAATATGCTTTTTAGCTGCATGCTGCTCTTTACAAAGAGTCGACCAAAAGAGAAGTGTGGCGAGGATCGCGTTTTCGGACATGAAAGGCGCGTTCTATGTGATCGCGCCCTAACACTGGTTTTGTGGGCCAGGGTCACATTTTTTACTGTTAGGTAATGTCGATACAGTTAATCATGTTAGTTCATTGTGCATTCACTTACATTAACATTTGATTAAAAAATGCATTAGTTGTGCATAATGCATAAAATGCAAATTTATGTAATTAACATTAAGATTGTAAATACTTAAGTATTATTTATTGTTAGTTCATGTTAACTAATGCATTTACTATTGTCAACAAATGCAACCGTATTGTAAATTGCTAGTGACTATTGGTTCGGTAAGCTCCTCCCCTGCAGATGAGCTCCTCCCATGCAGATGAGCCAATGGCAGTTGAATATGAGTTGCACAGGGATGGAACTCAGGCAACTTTAGGTTTTTGCGCCATAGAGAATCATTTTACGATCCAAAGCTCTCATCAGTTTCTGCGATTGTGACAACCTTAACACGAGGCTTCTCCCGCTTGCATTGTGATGTTTAAACCCTCGCTTCCAATTAAAATGTATCCACCATATTTATTTTAAAATCATTTATATATCCCTCCATGGCATATTTAAGTCCCACTTGAATTCTCCTCGACGACAGAGTGGATCTAAATATCTAAATAATGAAAAGTATTGAAATGTCCATTTTGACAACACCGTACTTAATCATTTCAAAATTACATTGTATTCTATTTCCTGAAAGCCAGCGGATTTGGATGTCCGAGGTTTTGGAACGACAGTCATGATATTTTGGTTGCATTTATGAGTTGACTAAAAATGTACCTGGTTGTGTAAAATAGGCACATATTTAACATCCATGAATTATATAAATCATATTTATCTACCCCTGAATCGAATCATAGTCATTGCAATTTATCACCAATAATCAATTATTTCAAGGTATCAAAAAATAAGCAAAATTATATTGGATCGTATTGTGACAAAACGTCCGATTTACACCCTAGTGTTTTATTGTTATTAATGAGTATCTAACTTCTATAGCACTGAATGAGTATAGACTACTAAGCATATCTGTTCCAAACCTCTAGGGAACTACCTAGAGCTGCAGAATATCAAAGCATCATATGTGCACTCCTGAAGGTGAAAGTTGGACAGTAGGTAGCAAAATTATGTACATATGTAATAAGATACCCTCTTTAGCCAGTTTTCAACACAGCTCTGCATGTGTGTTTCATAAATAAATAAATCCCAGTGTGCATTGAGAAAATCTCAGTGAGCTTTTCAGAGATGTCGCTTTGTGTTTAGTCAAATTGTGGCGTTTTCAATACTGCAAAGTATCAATTAGCCATTTTATAGAGCATTTAGGCAGATATTGTTAATGCCCTAATTTGCCACCAATTTATACATAACTATAATCTGAGCTCTTGGGAGCATTTCAGATATAATATTATGGTCATTTATTGAAACTGCACACCAGCTTGAATATCGATGCAGGCAGTATACTTTTCCCAACTGCACCACTGTCATCTTTCTTGTCCACACATCACACCTCCATCCTGCCTCTTTCATCTCCATCTCCCTCTCTTCTGTCAGCTGTTATATAAACCGCTCTGCAGTGGGCTTGGCCTCCCTCATAACTATTTGCACCTCGCGCACACAACAGAAGCGAAGAAATCTTCCCTGGAAATGACACGCAGTTAAACTCGCTTGCCGAGGTCTTCCCGATAAGCCGTTGTTGTTTTTATTTCAAGTTATCTGTAATTAAATCTTAACCCGAGCGAGTGAAGCTGGTTTATTTGGTTTAATGGAGTTGTATTAGCACATTAGTGCGTATTATCCTATCTGACATTTTCATCAGGTTTTAAGGTGCAGTACGCTGTCAAAAGCTTGGGGTTCAAAGCATTGCGGACGTCTTACGGCTTTAAGGACTTTGGAACCACTTAACCGATCAGATCAATTATAGCACATTAGCCTCATTCCACAATACAGAACATCAGTTTTACAGAACAGCTTTTTATTCTTAATGATGTTGAAAAAGGGCTGATCAGACAAGAACAAGAATGACTATTCAGAATCCACTGTTGAATGACATTTGAACAAATGATTCATCCGTTTAGCCAACGTGCTGAAATGTTCAATAGCTCACCCTGCCCTATCTTTTCGATATTCATTGGAAAAACATAACCACCAAGAAAATTGAAAAGACACTTTACAGCGTATTTATATACTTTCCTCTCATCAGAGGGCCCACATGTGTTCACAGCAGCATATTTTGACAGATAATAGACTCTCTCTTTGGGTTTTGTTTTTGTAAAATTTACCCCCTTGTTTCAGCTTGGCATTATCATTCAAATAGTGTTGCTCGAATATAAAGTTGTGGCTGATTTATTCAACCATTTATTAATTGGTTCGTTAATCTTGTTGAAACAGATGCTTTAGGTTGTAATCCCCAATGCCTTAAGCCCATCATTAAAAACAAACATGTTCTTATACATTTTTTTCAACAATCCAACTCAACGTTCTTTGTCTCCGAATAAATTGATTTCGAGCCTTGTTGTTGCTAAAATAATCACATAATAGCCAATCTTTTGTGTCAGGACCACCGCTCCACATCGACTTCTGTTCTCCTCTGATAATCACACTTTCATAGTTTGTGTTCTCGAGTTACCGCATTGGTCCCTTTTGATCTTTTTATAGGTCGCTTTGACCCTGAAAGTGGCTACACCACACTTTCCTCCAGGTCTCTTGGGTTGACAGTCATGCTACTGTTGGAGTTAGAAGTCGAGTTACAGTTGGAGTTTGAGGAGTTGTTTGAAGCAAAGGCATGTAGATAGTTTTGTGTCAGAGCGTGACCGTACTGCTCGCTGCCCGTGCTGGATGTGCTGGTGGTGGAGGTGCAGTGGACCAGCATGCCATGCAGCGACTGACTACGACGGGTCCAGATGACGCTCAGCCGCTTGGCGTAGCCGTAGCAGCTGGTGGTGGTGGTGATTTCACCCACGTCGAAAGAGCAGCTTCGTTTGGTTCTCAGAGCCCTCCCCAAGTCTGACTCTTCGTCTCGTTCTTCCTCTCCATCCTGCGTCAATGCAAGAGAGACTCGCCCACCCCCCAGCCCCATGTCCACATCTCCCTCTGTCTCCAGAGACTTCCGTAACTTGAGCCTACCAGTTCGCTTGTGTGTCGGTAGGGGAAGCGTGTTACTCGGGGAGTAGTAGAGTGTCAATCTTTCGTTCTCTGGTGTGTGAGGGCTGAAACATTTTTCCTTCGCTGCACCTTCACCCCCACCGCACGTGTCCACGCTCTGGCCACGGTGCGGCTCCGGGCTCTGTTTTGGTTTGGGTGCCGAGCCAGACTTGTTTTTGTCCTGTGTTGCTTTTGATCTTTGGGCCAAGACTCTATTTGGCAGCGCCACCATCATCATGCTGTTGTTTCCGTTCGTCTGGGCATAAACATCCACGCCTTTGGCTGGCAAAAACTTACCCGACCTGTTGGCATCATCTCGACACTCGCCGCAGACGCGATGGCGAACCATCATGGCCACGGTGAAGACCAGAAGGGTTACCACCACCACGCCACCCACCATCACTGTCAGCGTGCCGCCCAGGAAGTGAGCATGCAGAGAACGGCATTCTGGGTAGTCCTCTTTAGTGCTGAACTGGATGCAACCCAACACCTTTGTTGTAGCCAGGGAGGAGATGCCATCATCAAATATGGCCAAGACGCACAGGCTGTAGTCTGCTCCTGACACCAGGTTTTTCAGCAGGAAACTGTTACTAGCTGGAGGCAGAATTCTGACAATAAATAGAAATATAAAAAAGTTAATGAGATATTCAGGGTAAACAGTGCATCAAGAAAAAAACAGTCTGATATATATCAAGTAAATAAGGTGAGCAAGAAGCACTTATTTTCTGACATCAATACTCCGCTAAAAATGGGGATTTGTGAAATGGTTAAATTAAATGAATTCATAGCAGAATTAAAATTATTGAGTGGAAGATCCCTTTAGATCTCATTTTTATATTTCTGAAAACAGTGACATTAAATGCAAAAAAAAAAACTTAAAAAGGAAAAATGAAGCACCATCAAAAACCATTTGGAAAAAAACGCCCTGGTTTATCTGAGAAAACCCATTTTTCTTGGATTACATTATAAATACATGCCAAGTATCATCCTGCCACTTAGTATTTGTAATGAAACTCCTGTTCATTAAGTAATTACATGATGCAACGTTTCAATATAATCTGTCAAGTATATTTTAATGTTTCATTTTAAACTGCCCAAATTCTCATGTAGCTGTCTGCACTCATTTGTTGAGATGTGTTTCCTAGATTCAGCAGCTGTGATGACTTGCAGTACTGCTCGATTTGCTTAGACAGTAGAAAAATACCTTATTATGAAATTTCATAAGGTATATTTCTACTGTCGAAGCAGGCATGATTGTGTAGATTTTAAAAGATTATTTGTTCTCGTGATTAAACTGAGAGAATAAACACTATAAAGGACCTCTGCCTTCACTAGTCTATACATTCTCATATCTGAAAAAAGGGTCTTTATGGTCCTATTTAATTGGACTTCATTGGCTGTGTCCTCTGGATTTTCTTTGACGTAAATGGCAATAATGAAAATGCTTTGGATGGTTACGCATGATTCGAGACTCTTAATTCATAGCATCGAGAGGTAATTGATGGTTGCTCCGAGAAGAACCTTGAACAATTGCTAATCTCCTTTCCTCTGCTTTCAATATGTGTGCTTTAAGATTTGACAGTCTTTTTGAGATTCGTCACTAATTTATTTATTTATTTGCTACACAATGACTTCCCTTGAGTATTAGCCTCGGTAAAAAGAACTACAGTATAGTGTTATTAAATTAGAAATTTAAGGAATCAAAGACTGCGTTCACATACTTCTCCTGTTTAGAGGCTCAGTGTGTCACTGCATATCAATGAGGCATTTGCATACTTGTCGGCATATTCAATTTCAATATCATATAGATGATTGTGAAGGAAACCTTTTCTAAAGATCTGCAATGATGGAACCCATACACGCTATTTATAGCTGTATTTTTTTAGTGTGTTCAGAAATGTGCTTAAAATGAATGTGGTTTACATTTGAGATAAATTACATTTAGATTTTTTGGCGGTCTTGTAAAATTAAAGGAATGTTACTGGTTCAGTGCAAGTTGTGGCATTATATGAAAAGTATTATGACTCATTCCTGTTTTCACGCAAAAAATGGTTACAGTAAAATACTGACAATAGCACGAAACAAGACCATCCTGTTTAAGTGTTTTAAAGCAAAAAATGTGCATCTTTTTCTTCTGTCAAAGTAAATATTACTTTGCATGTTGGTGATGCATGATGATAATACTCATAATATGATGCCAAACTTGTATTGAATATTCCTTCTGATGTGCAGAAATATCTGGGAAAAGTAATCTATCTATTCTTGAGATCATTTTAGCAGTGCATCAAAGGTGGGAAGTCATTTTGCATTAATGCATGGCATCTTCTGAACCTGAGTGTTTTTCTGTGTTTATACTTAGAGAATCTTACATGTTGATGGTAATAGCTGTAGTAACAGGTCCATTATAAAGATGCCCAGCCTCCCACTCATCCATTTCTCAGCCTGCCATCGCTCTGCCACTGCTGCTTCCTCTGTTGCCCTCGTACCACCATATCTACTCAACCCATCATCCTCGGTCTATTTATATATTTCATTTCTTGTCACACAAACAATTCCCCTCACCTTTACAATGCATTATAGATCACCTTCCTTGGAAGCCTCTTTTGTTTTGTTAGGCCTCTTAGTCTTAGCTTGTGTTCTAACCTTTTTTTGAGGGCAAAGAGATAAAGATAACACTGCAAGATTCAAATGAACAAATTAGATAAAATATTTAAAATATTTATTTATTTTGTCTTGTTATTATGTCTAAATGCAGCCTGGCCAAACATTTGTAAAGCTTAGAGGTACTTTTTTTTTTAATTACTCTGTGCTATTCTCAGGAGTCAGTATAAGCTCCCACAGTGCTACTCTTGGGTACTGCCCTATCTTCTTCCATTTAGATCCATTTCACTCTTCCTGATGCTTTGTGACACCATCCTCAAATGTGTAGGTTTTGCTGCTTCAAATGGTCCATCCTATTTTCCCCAGAGTCAGAAGGACTTCCTCTCACTCCACTGCTCTGTTCTCCTCACCCCCTTTGGCTATAAATAGCTGCCTGTATCTCTTTTAGCCTCATGGCTCAACTTGTATCTTTCATCTGCTTTGGGTCTGTGTCTGTTTCTTTTGGCTTTCATCCTTTCATCAATATCTAAGGCCTCTAATCCATGAACATGAGCGCCAGAGGTGTTTACATGCATTCCCACTTTCTGAATGATGAAAACCAAGACATTGTTTTTTGTCAGAAAGGTTGTGAGGCCACAACACTAAGATCAGGAAACATCCTTACCTGTAAACAAGTGCATCGTCTGCTGTGCTGTTGTACTGGATTTGGTACATCCAAACCAAGAAAGGAGTTGAGGATCTACCCATTTTCCAGCGGATCTGGGCTGAACTAGATGTCACACCCAAAACTCCAACCAAGTTCTCGTTTCCTCCATTGCTGCCAAATCCCTTCTCTCCAGATTCTGCCTTACCCCCGGTGACGTTCCTTACAGTCACCACACCATTCCCTACCCCATCAATCCCTCCCCGCCCACTGCTAATATCAGAGGATCCAGGGTCTCTCTGGTTGATTAGGGATATTGTAACATTCCCTCGGTGGGGCAGAGGGATGATCTTTAAATCCACCAAAGCTGTGGATTCCCCTGCAGCATTGATGGCGATGCACGTATAGGTGCCGTCATCCCTGGCACGGGTCACTAAAAAATCCAACGTGCCATTGTAGTACGAGCGAATGCGACTTGTGTTGGCCATTATACGGTCATCTGGTGACACCCAATGAATAACTGGCTCGGGATCACCGATTGCTCTGCATTTAAGCGTGGCCCTTTGACCCTCCAGCACCCACAACTTGTTGGTATTACGGGTGATTAGTGGAGGTTCGCAGGTAAACTCTTCTTCTGGGATTGACCAGAAGTAGCGGCCTGCCAAATGAATAGGTGTGGCACATGTCTCCATGTCGTCTTCACGGATCAGTCGTCGTAGCCACAACAGCTCACAGTTGCAGTGCAGGGGATTGCCCCCAAAGTTAAGGCTGATGATGGAATTGTATGGAGTCGGACTGACAACCCCAATCTGGGATCTGGAAAACAGCGGATCGGGAGGAAGAGTCTGTAATCTGTTTGAGGTCATATCCAGACGGGAGAGTTTGAAGAGCTCGCCGAAAGAACCCTCAGCTATTTGGTCTATGAGGTTGTGGTCCAAATTTAAGGTGTGCAGGCTAGCCATGTTTTGAATAGCTTCCCAAGGAACCCTCCGGAGGTTGTTGTAGGAAAGATCCAGATCCTCCAAAGTTAGTAAGAAATCATCAAAAGCATCTGCTGAGATGTTGGTTAGCTGGTTGTTGTTGATGATGAGATGTTGAAGGTTAACAAGACCTGTCAGATCCTGAGGTCCCACCACAGTGAGACGGTTGGTGTCCAGGTGAAGCGAACGCAAACTCTCCAGATCAGAGAAGGCAAATGGTTTTAGAGCATGGATGGTGTTACGTGACAGTGTCAGGTCGACCAGTCCTGTCATATTGGCAAAGTCGGTACCTCCCACTTCCACAATGTAATTGTCAGCAAGACGGAGCTCCACAGTGCGGCGATCAATGTTCGGTGGCACGAAAAGAAGACCTTTATTCACACACAATGTGCTCAGAGACTCTGATAAATTCCGACACACACAGTGGATCGGGCAGATTGACACCATGCCCCACGTCTCGCCTGCCAACACAACTGGTCCGCTTCTCAACAGTACAAAGCCTATGAGGCCTAGCCAGAGAATTGTTGATTGTGGCATGGGGTTGACATGTATTGTGCTGATGGGAATAGTTGGTGAAGGATATCTCCATTTCGTGTCCTGTTCTTGCAACACTTCGGTTCCTCTTGCTGGACTTCCTGGTGGTGTGCGTGGCATGGTAATCCAGGTAGTCCACAGACCTGTGGAAGTAAAACAACATTAGTGGCTCTATCTCTGAAAAAACTTCAAGCACTTTCTGTCACCCATGCCTCCAAAGTGTCTCTCTAAATTATGGAACTGCTCTTCTATTCAGCGATCCTCAGCACAAATGCAGTTATCCATTAATTACCCCAGAGAGTCGGTCTTATGCCTACTCACTCATCCGGCATAAATGTGTTGTATCTAACAATGTATCAATTCACAGAGGAGCTCATCCTGAGCCAAGCTACTGATGTCCAGTGCTTCAGATTAATGGTCTACCTGGAACCATTCAACAGCTGTTTGAATTTCAAAGCATTTATCATGTAAGTTCTGTAAGAACTTAAAACTTTGTTAGGGGGAGAGAGAGACTCGATATGGCTGCCAGGGACAAGCCCCAAAATAAGTCACATTCTATGTGATTAATGCTTTGCCAGTCTTCTCATCACAGATGTGAGATTATGTGGCTGTTGTTGTGGCTGTGTTATCAGACAAAGTGTATCTATTTACCCAAGTCTTATGTCCCTTTGTTTGTTCTTCTCCTTGCAGCTCTCTGCTTTTCAACAGGGGTCTGATTGCTCCATTAACCTGATACATCTGTATGTGTGCGAGTACCGTGTCTATTCTGTCTCGCACTCTGACAGAAATGGACAAACCAACCGGCTCAAGGACAAAAGCGAGCGGAAGACAGCGCCACAATGAGTGTGTAAATTAGGTTTAATTGCTTTTAGAACTGTGACTGAAGCTCTGCTGTATCTAACCCACAAAAGTCTATGAACATCCGCGAGTGCTTGACTGCGTTTAATTAGTCCATCAGTCTCAATCAACAACTGCAAAACTGCGTTATGCTGCAATGTTTCATGCGTCTAATTGTTGCCTTATGAGATTTCGGCCTGCTCATTTCAACCTTTCATAATGGCTTCAGTGTCACGCTCACAAAGCGAGTCTTGAGAATGAGAGCATAAGGGGAAATAATGAAGAGATGGGCCAGGGTGGAAATGTATCCTATAAATAACCATGTTCAAATTTGCTTCAATAGCTTATGTAAAAAGTGGATTCTCTCGGGAGTTTGGGCTCACTGTGCGATCTGGAATTACACTGTGTAAATACCCCAGAAACAATTGACTGATATCATTGGCTTCCAACTGCCTTAAGTTTGAAGCATAGAGCGGAAAATAAAATGACAAACATGTACACACACTGCCATTTTCCATACCTGTGGTGTCTGTTTCATCAAGATGTAAAATGGTTTCCAAGCCTTTAGTTTTTTTTGTATGTGATCTGCCCTGTCAGTTCCCTCATTACTTCGGATGCAAATCCAGGGTGATGCACTGTGGAAATGTTGAGTCTTCAGATTGTTTCTTATTCCGATTTGTTAATGGCCACAAATCATGATCCTGTACGCTGGATCAGATGTCAAATGGATGAATTGCTGACAGTCACATCATTACTGCCGTGGCGTTCCTTTATCCGCCTTGAGTCACACGGCTCCATCCCCTTAATCCTCAGTCTTTAAAAGAAGTAGATACGTGTGCTTTTTCATAATATTCATTACTTGTCTCTATATCCTGCCTTTTGAAACATTCATGCAACAAGATTCCCCATAGTTAGTAGCAAAGAGTATTTTCACATTGAGAATCCAATGAATGCATCTTTAATATAAATCTTCTTTTAGCTGCAAATGTGCTTCGAGAAGTGCCTTCCGATCCAGTTCATCTCTGACAGAACTGCCAAAAGACACAACAGTTATTTTAATTATTATTACAGCTCACATCATTTTAATGCCACAACTTGAATTCTGTTGTGCAAACCGTATTGTATATTATTCCTATGTGTTTGCTGATGCCTGTGTATTATACTATTGAGGATCCTAAATTAATTGATTCTTCCTGTAAACTGGCGCATTAAAGCAAATAATCCAATTAGACCCGCTTTCAAGCAGACCCAGTGGGTTTAGAGTCGAACTGTGTGTATATGCACAATATTGTCTAGATATACTTTGCGTTTTCTCCGATTCGTTCATTTTCACTGCATGATACTCTTCTCTAGCTCTATCAGTCCATGTTGTTTTCTTTTTGATTAAACCATTCTGAATGTTTTCCTTCTGTCTAGACTTATCTGTTCTTTACTCCTCTATATTTAGATTGCTGCTTTTCCTAAAAACCTTTAGGGGATGAATGACAACCACCAACCTGATTTCCAAATCCTGCGTCCATCTTATAGATCTGTGGTTTTCTCCAACAGCCCTTTTCCTCAAAGTGTGCGTGTGGTTGGCATCCTCATAACAGAATTCCTCCACGGGCTCTTTTGTTTTACTCCTACAGACAGTCCCAGCAAGCCCTGCCCTTAAAGTAGGAAACCATCACCTACAGCCACAAAAATCTTCAGATAACCACGCACTGTTGTCGCTTATTAGCTGGTCAATCAATGCCTTGTTTTTACCGTTTCGCTCCGTGTTCCTGTGCTCCATGAGTCTGATTTGTTGCTTTTGATGCAGGGAGCAAGTCGATGTCTGTGAGAGCAAGCGCGTGCGACTGCAATCTGTCTGCTACAGCAAGGGCAGAGTGAGCAGGAGGGAGGGAAGAGAGAGAGAGAAAGGGAGGGGAGTGGAGAGTGTTAAAGCCTGAAGCAGTCTTGGCTCGGTGTATGAGGGGAGAGACAGAAAGCAAGGGGAAAACGAGAAAAATGAGAGAAGTGAATTGCTGACTGGGGTACAGGTTTGCATATAAGAAGGAATTGCCCAAAGCTCTGTCCCCCTGACAGTTCGTCTTTAAAAGCAGGGCAGCATTGGCACCCGTTTGAGTAGTTTGCCGTCCAGCAGCACAAAACCACAAAGTCCAAGACTTTGCACTCTGTTAATGCTGAATGATTATGCGTTATGCCATTATGCCGGAGAAAACAGGTACTATATGTGTTTTTAAACATTATAAAAAGGTAAACATTATATATGTGTTTTTAAACATTATAAAAAGGTAAACATTATATATGTGTCTTTAAACATTATAAAAATGTAAACATTATATATGTGTTTTTAAACATTATAAAAAGGTAAACATTATACATGTGTTTTTAAACGTTATAAAAAGGTAAACATTATATATGTGTTTTTAAACATTATATTAAGTTGATATGAATGCAGTCTGTTGTTAATGAACCACTATTCTTGACATCATTTTCATTCTTTGACACACTCATTATATATTAATGCATTTCTAAGGAAAGCTCTCTCTTGACTTAGTGTAATAACCTTATGAGTGTCACGTCAGTTTTATTTATATAGCGCTATTCATAATGCATGTCATTTCAGAGCGGTTTCATAAAAAATAGTGCCTTAGCAGTCCCAGAGAGCAAGGCAAAGGCAATAACGGCAAGGAAAAAATCCATAAGAGGTTTAGATAGACAAGGAAAAAACCTTGAGAGCAGCTAGCCAGGCTGAAAGTGCACATTATACATACGGCAAATATTTTCTAGTTATATGGCATATGTTAAATTATAAAAAGCAATGATATGTTAACTTTAGACAATAATTAAATTTTAGAGAATATCAATAGGCTGACATTTTGCCATCTTGGAGGGGGAGGTTAACCCCAAAAGGAACAATTTTCCCTTCATGTTCCCGCATGTCATTCAAACGTGTATGACTTTCCTTCTTCAGCAGAACGCAAAAGAAGACATTTAAAAAAATGATGGAAACCAAACAACATTGGCTTCCATTTAAAACTGTATACATTTCTTTGTTCTGATGAACACTAAGATATTTGGAAGAATGCTTGTAAGCAAATAGTTCTTGGCAACCATTCACTACCAAAGTAGGAATAATTACAATGTTTGTCAAATGTGCCCCAGAACTGTTTACTTTTCAGCATTCTTCAAAATATCTTCTTTTGAGTTCAACAGAACTAAGAACATTTTAAAGCAATTTTTCCTACTATGATTGTTAATGATGGACGAGAACTGTTTGGTTACAATCATTCTTCCAAGTAGAAGGATTTATCAGAACACAGACATTTATACAGATTTGGAACAACTTTAAGGTTTGTAAATGATGACTGAATTTTGGGCTGAACTGTTCTTTTAAAGCTTTATTGAAAGCAGCTGTATTTTGTAATTCATAGAAAACTTAACGGGTAGCTGACACAGTTTTCCTGCAGCTCTTTGGTAAAAGCATGGCTCTAACAATGCCAATTGTTAGAGGGGGATTACACTTACTTAGAAAAAAAATGTATAGGATAATGCAATGCAAGTCGCTTTGGATAAAAGCGTCTGGCAAATGCATAAATGTAAAAGTAGCGATGATAAAATAGGGCTGCTAGCTTCAGTCCTGTAGGAACTCTATCTGGTGCATTTTGAACCACTTAAAGCTTGTTTTACAGGTATGCTTAATGCAGGACACCTAGCCAAAAATGCATTACGATAATCCAGTCTCGAGGTCATAAATGCATGATCGAGCATTTCTGCATTAGAAACAGAGAGCATGTGATTCATACTTTGGCAATATTTCTGCGTTCAAAGAATGTGTTCTAGAAACGTTGAAAGTGTGATTTTCCAAAGACAAATGGCTGTCAAGCGTGACACCAACGTCTTTATCTGTGGAGAAGTATGAAGCTAGGAGAGTTGAACCAGAAAGAAAGAAATCCAAAGAACACAAGAAAAGAAGAACAAGTGTAACTTGGACTGATTCAAGTGAGACTCTTTCTCCATTTCTGTCTCTTATTCTCATAATCTTGTTGGTTTTTCTCCAGTAATTTTAAAAGAGCGTGAGTCACAGTCTCTATGACAGGCTATATATAGAGGGCTGACTACATGCTACAAGAGCTAAGCGGACGACATGCAAGCTCGCCAGCAGCTCGCCAGCAGCCCGCTTTAGCCCTGCTCCACACACTTGGAGCATAGAACCGGTGGGCTCAGAGTCTGCTAAAGCTCACTGCAGCTGACGTTTCAGACTTTGAAAGCTAGATTTGGCAAGCGAGCATACTCATCGTTGGTTTCGGTTCAGTTAAATCATGTTTCCAACACTGGAAATGGATGACTAATATATTTGCTTATGTAAATATTCCTAATTATAATAAATATAAAACAATACATATGATATGCATACATACACCTCCATAAAGTGACTGGAACTGATTTTGTAGATTCAAACTCCGATTTGAGTTATTTCAGCACCATGGACAGATACACAGAGAAGTCACTGAAGTGATGCTAAAGCACCAAACTCTGATGAGCTAGTCAAACTGGTTAAATCTGTGAGACAAACGTAGTGAATTCACCATCTGGGCTTCCATCTGTCTGGCTATATACATTTGTGGCTCATTTTTAGCATTAGGGAGTAACTAACTCAAAGTAAAGATGCCACTAACTTAACTACATTTTTAAGGGCACGACAGTAGCTCAGTTGGTTTTTAAAGACATCTTTTTAGTAACAACCTTATTATATTGATTATATGACTTTGTTGTAATATTGTGTTATGTATGCAGCTCTACAGCTGAGGTAGTAAACACGTTTTCCCTAATATACTGTTTATTCTCTCTCTTTTATAAAGCAATGGAATGTGTGACTCATTTGTACCTTGTTCATTTACATGCTTTTCATTCAGAATTTAAATGAACCAGTTTAAAACAGAATCACTACTTAGTTTCTGTCTCTAAGCAGGTGCTTGTGTGGCATTTGACACTTTTTCAATGTAGTTAGGTACTTTTTATGAGCAGCTTGTAGTATAGCGTTTCACTTTTTTATAAGGCTGACATGTACACTCTTGAGTAGAGCTGGTTCATTTTCAATACGCTAAAGCCACACAGTTTGCATGT
The DNA here is from genome assembly GCF_015846415.1 of Triplophysa dalaica. Lineage (NCBI taxonomy): Eukaryota > Metazoa > Chordata > Actinopteri > Cypriniformes > Nemacheilidae > Triplophysa > Triplophysa dalaica. The sequence continues at coordinate 10,620,697 of NC_079560.1, forward strand.
TTAATTTTTTTATTCTCTTTATTAATGGCCCAGTGTATGAAATTTAGCGTTATCTAGCGGTGAGGTTGCGAATTCCTTGAAGCATTATGGTGGCTGTCGTCACGTTTCCGCTTCTTTGTTAAATGAGATATTTAGTTCTGTAGAGCAGTTTGTACGTTTCGGGGTATTTTGAATTCCGTGTAAGGAAACCCACGGTGTATGTAGATAGAAATAGCTCATTCTAAGGTAATGAAAGCATAACGCTTCATTATGAAAGCTCTTTATACATCTCTAAAGATATAGTCATGCATGTTATATTGCATTTCTGTCAAGAGAGCCACCTAAATCTTCCACATTGCTCATTTAACCTTCCTTTTTCTCACAGAAGCCCTTTACTTGATCTAGCAATTGCAAAAAGCTTGTGGGCACAGAATCTTTTGCAGGAACATCCGTTGGTGCACTTCTGAACAACACTGTCCAAACACGGCAGTCAGAGCAAAGAGAAAACCCTTTATTGTTATGTGTTCATGTGGATGCTCTTCGTGTTCTCTTCGGGTTTCCGCTATTGAACATGAGGTCAGGATGTGGCTGTGAAATCGTGTTATTGAAAGCCCTTTGTTGACACAGCCGAAAGCCAATAAACTTGTCTGTCAATAACAGTGGCCAATAGTTATTTTTCATCTTAATCTGGATGCATATGATAAACAATTGTACAAGTAATGCGATGTAAAAGCTTTCGTCTCAATGCTTTAAATGAGCTTTTAATTAGATTACTAATGAGTCTAGAAAGATTACTTAGGAGTTGGCCTGAATAACGAAACTAATAGCTAAACGGCCAACAAATTCCCAGAGTATGTGAGACCACCATTAGTACTGTTTAAATATCATCCCAGGTGGATGAAGCTTGTTGAAAGAATGCCCAGACTGAGCAAAAGCTGTAGAAAAGCAGCTATCCTCACAAGAATCTGAAACACTTAAAGGTATTATATACTAGAGATGTACCGATATATCGGCCAGAAATCGGTATTGGAACATTTCACACTATTGGCTATCGGACAAAGTTTAAAACCAGTCAATGATCAAGGCCGCTATATACAGTTGAAAGAAAAAGTATGTGAACCCTTACGGCTTACTTGGATTTCTTCATAAATTGGTCATAAAATGTGTTCTGATCTTCATCTAAGTCACAACAATAGAGAAGCACAGTCTGCTTAAACTAATACCGCACAAACATTATACGTTTTCATGTTTTTATTGAACACAACATGTAAACATTCATAGTGCAGGGTGGAAAAAGTATGTGAACCTTTGGGTTTAATAACTGGTTGACCCTCCTTTGGCACCACCAGTTTGATGTTCAATATTCATATTCATTATATGATTTAATAACATTCAGAAAGTTAAGAAATATTGATTTGAAGTTGGTATTGACAGATATTACTTTGAGTAATCGGCTGTCTGCATCAGCAGAGAAATTCAGTATCGGCAAACTAACTATAAAATAATTTTAATTATATTATATTGTATTAAATAATTCCTTTATTGGTATCTGTAGTAGAGTAGGCGGGGCGAGACCGTGGTTCGAGTCCGGTGAGTAATTGTGAATTAGCACCAGCTGTGCGCACACCGGCCTCAAATCACGTAGGAGATGGGAGCATATAAAAGGAACGAGCGACCGGACCGTCGAAGAGAGAGGACCGGGCCCGAACTTGTGTTATGTTTGTATTTTTATTTATGTTCATGTTTTGTTCACCTGCGTTCGTCCGTGAGGGGCCGCCGGCTGTTATATTACTTTATTAAATGTTTTGAATGTTTGCCGGTTCCCGCCTCCTTCCTCCCGGGTTTCGGCACCAATGTAGAAATATTCATTAAAAGGAAGGAAGGAGGCGGGAACCGGCAAACATTCAAAACATTTAATAAAGTAATATAACAGCTGGTGGCCCCTCACGGACGACCGCCGGCGAACAAAACATGAACATAAATATAAATACAAACATAACACACGTTCGGGCCCGGTCCTCTCTCTTCGACGGTCCGGTCGCTCGTTCCTTTTATATGCTCCCATCTCCTACGTGATTCGAGGCCGGTGTGCGCACAGCTGGCGCTAATTCACAATTACTCACTGGACTCGAACCACGGTCTCGCCCCGCCTACTCTACTACAGTATCATTATCGGCAGATATCACTCTGAATAATTGGCTATCAGTATCATAGAGAAGTTAAGTATCGGTGCATCTCTAGTATGTACTGTATAATATAAATATACTGTAAACAATATTTAAGAAAACATTTATAAACTTACTATAAAATAATTAAAATGATCAATTTAAGTTTTATCAAATAATTTATAAAAATTACATAATATAATTCCCATATTTAAATTTGTTGTTTAATACCATTAATTTGTTGTTTTATTACCGTTTTTGCATGTTTGGGAGACAGAATGAAGAATTCTGTTTTTTAAAAGAAGAGAAATGCTGCGTTTTATCACTGCAGTCAGAAGAATCTAGGTCAGAGTGCTGGCACACCACAGCAGAGTCTTTCCAAACCTCAGCTATTTAGTGTTAAGATGGACTTGGTCTCTCTGTTGGTTTGTATTCTTCAGCATCCCCAGTCTTGCCCTTCTCTTTCTCTTCTTCTGCTCTCGGGGTCTCTGTTAAACCCTCCACGGGGAGTCGACGTGTGATGTGTATGTATGTAGGTGGCAGTTGTGCAAAAGCGAAGCGCTAAAACTATACACTTCAATTAGCACGTTGCTGATTCTGTTAGTCCCTCGCATCTGCTGTCTCCATGTGCCCCGACTCACTAGTTATCTTCCCTCCTGCTTCTGCTGACGTAGCCCAGCATTGGCAGTCATGCTCGGTGATTCTTAAAAATGTCTTTGTTTAGTGCGGGATCACATGTACCATTGCTGTGGATGATTTTGAATGCACTGTATAACTCAGGATATAGAAGTGTTTCTTTGTACTGTAACCGTGAAAACCATGTGTGCCTAGAACCAGTTTTGTGCACCAATCACATGACGGGTTTGATAGTGATGGAAAGTAGTATCGAGTGTTTAGATAATGGTATTGATTTTGGGACTTGATACCAAAAGGCCTTATCTGTGCAGTGTAGGACCATTAACACGTCAGCAGTGCGTGTGTGAGCACCTTTGTTGGTTTTCTTCTCTGAAGAGTAACTAAATGGTAAAATTTTCTTTTTTTTCTTCCATAGACAAACATCCCCTTTCTCCAGAATGTGTTGAGTAATCATCAATTCCTGAACGGGACAGTGGACACTCAGTTCATCGATGAGAACCAAGATCTCTTCAATCTCAAACCAGGCCAGAACCGAGCCCAGAAACTGCTCCATTACCTGGGTAATTTAATGAATGAATGAATGATTCAGTGCATGATTCACTAAACCGAATGATTCAGGTGGATTCGAAGTAAAGCAAAATGCAACGTGTTAGTCATCAAATTAGAGAAAAGATAAAGTGTTCCCATTATGAAATATTTAAATTCAAAACAGTTAATGCACAGAGAACTTTAAATCCAAGCCAAATGTTACTACAGACAATTTGTGCAGCAAGTTAGAGATACAGATTAAACCAACAGAGCAAATATGGTCTAATTCAGGGGTCTTCCAACTTTATGATGCCCAAGACCCCCTAATAAGATGAACCTTTTGTCAGGAACCCCTATTTAAACTAAATATTAATCTAAAAAAAAATATTTGTAAGATAACTAGTAAAGGTGATATTATTAATGCAACATAGTGTTTATTAGCTGGCTAAAGTTGTAGGATAAATATGACCTTGAAGACATTTTCAATTCAAATGTATAAAATAATATGTACTGTAGCAACTTTTACTCTAAGTGTGAAAAATGGAACTATAAAAACTCACTAGAAAGAGACAAATAAAATAATAGAAACCATGCATGTAGCAAAAAAGCAGACAATGGTATTAATAAAGTTCAGTAGACTTTCACAAGTTTGGCTTTATCTTTTTTCCTGAATTTTTTTGGGGACACCTTGCAGCATTCTGGAGGCCCCACGGGGTCCCTGGACCCCAGTTTGTAATCCTCTGGTTTGAATTAAGTCCAGATGTTTTAAATACAACTTAAAATTTAAGAGGACATATTTAACCTCATCAGTCCCAAAATTAGAAGATTTAATGAACAATACTTGGTTATCATAGTTATCATTTTAACACAATAGTTAGTTATTTAGTTAATTTAGAAACAACACACTTGATGAAGTTTTCCAGCACAAATGGCCTGTCAATATAAACTGTGCAAACAAGGAAGTGTGTTTGACAGCATACTGTAACTGTTCTCTTTGATTAAACACATCAAGAACCATCAGTGCAATGTCACCTTTATTTCAACATTCTCTGTGAAGTCATTCGAGTCAAGGGGACATTTAAGTCAGGAGCCAAAAACGTTCAAGTAATGTGGGCTGCAGAGACTTAACTCGTCCGCTTTGTATTAAAAAAGCAGAGGTGAATGTGAAGCAGTCTTGACAACTTGCGTGTTGATTGCATGTGCTCGTCATTCAGGTCATGTTATGGTGAATGGCCCGACTACTCCGATACCTGTCAAGGCTAAGCCTTCCCCCATCGATCCGGTCATCCCACCAGTGCCTCTTGGTAAGCTACACACACACTTACCTTATCTCATATTTTCACACACTGTCAGTTTCTCACACTTACAGACTCTGTGTGATCTGCCTTTGCAGTGATATTTCATTGATGCACTGCGGACGGCATGTGGTGGAGTATTTTTATTCCTTAAATATGCCAGCCAATATTCATCCTTCGGCCATTCACACCGTAACCCCTGATTATATTTCCAATGTTGAAAGGGGGAAGAAAATATTCAAGTGCGTGTTTATTAAACAATCATGTCCCTTTTTCTGATTCACTGTGAGGATTTGATTGCTTACTAAATATGTGTGCCAAGAGCAGAAAAATCAATTGCTTGCATCTGGAAAAACTACTCAGTCCTTTCTGGGTAATGTGTCTGTTCACTCGATAGTTCACTCGAAAATATTTATTTCTCATCGTTTATTCACACTCTTGTCAGAATGTTGGTAACCGGACAACATTGGCCCCCATTGAGTTCTATTGTATGGACACAAAACCGCAGAGACATTTCTCAAAATATCTTCCTATGTGCTCCACAGAAGTAATAGTCATATAAGAGTAAACAAACAAATTCATTTTTGTAAAACTGTCTCTTTAAGATGTCTACTGTGGTGTATGTTTATGTGAACGCCAGTGCTGAGCAGTTTCTCTTTTTCATTCGTTCTCAGTGTGGTTTTTGTGATAACGTCTGTATTGTTAATTGGCTCTGCGTGTGTTTGTGCAGGTGAGCCACCAGTAGGTTTCAGGGATGTGTTGCTGAGAGAGGGTCCAGATGGTTTTGCGAAGGCGGTGCGTGCCCACCAGGGTCTGCTGCTCATGGACACCACGTTTAGAGACGCCCACCAGTCCCTCTTGGCCACTCGCGTACGCACTCACGACCTAAAGCGCATCGCGCCGTTTGTGTCTCACAGCTTCAGCAACCTATTCAGTGTGGAAAACTGGGGAGGTGTGATACCACTTGCGCCCTCTTTTCTCTGCTTGTCACGTTTTGCCTCTCTTTCCTTCCTCCCATGCACGTAAATCTCATTTTTTTACCATTACACAGGAAAATACATGGTAATACCAGGGTCCAAGGTTTGGCCCAGCCTTTCGATGCAGAAATATTCACTCATAATTCTGCTTTAAAGGGATAGTTCGCCTGAAAATGAAAATTCGGTCATCATTTACTCACCCTCTTGTCATTTCAAACCTGCAAGACATTCTTTCTTTTACAAAACAAAAAAGATCATTTGAAGAATGTTGGTAACCGAACAACAGCAGTTACCATTGACTTGCATGTGTTTTATGTCCATACAATAGAAGTGAATGGATTGTTCTGTACCAACATTCTTCAAACAATCTTTTTTGTATATATAAAAGAAAGTAAAGGATGCAAGAATTTTAAATTTGGGGTAAACCATCCCTTTAATAATGCGATGCTAATGCATTGGATTTAGAAAATGTCACAGTGAAAGATAAATCTAACCATGCTTCTTTTAATTTTCCTCGTCTTTTCCCCTCATGCTGGGTTTGATGTTTTTCACCACTGTTCCAGGCGCTACGTTTGATGTGGCCATGCGTTTTCTGTGCGAGTGTCCTTGGAAGAGGCTACAGGAGTTGAGGGCCCTGATGCCAAACGTTCCATTCCAGATGCTTCTGCGAGGTGCCAACGCCGTTGGATACACCAACTACCCTGACAACGCCGTCTACAAGTAAATAATGTGCCGTTCGCAGCCAGAATGAACTTGTCAAGTGTTTTTTCATGGATGCGAATCGCAGGGAATCGAAGCGTAGCTCCTTCAATGATTCTTTTGGTGCTTTTGAAGAAGCACTTTAACTGCATGTTGCCACGTGAATATACAGTCTGTAATTACAGTTCTCTGATTTACTGTCGGTGTCACGCTGCAGTGCGAGAATAAAGTGTAGTTACAGAAGAATGCAAGCGTTCAGGAATCCGTAATGAAACCAAATGTTATAAATCACTTGCTTCCAGTATTTTGAACAAAACAGAACCTATATTGAAAACGGTTCTGTAGTCACAATCTTGTGTGATTCATTGTATTTTGCCCGAGTGTCCCCAGTCGCCGTTTAGATGGGTTTTAATTCATAGCAGAATGTGGATCTGGGGAGCGTTCTTGCTCATTTAACGGCTTTGCTGAGGCAGATCTTCCTTGAAACACCTGCCACCAACTTCTATTGAAAACGTCCGTTACCATTTAACAGGTCAAGTTCGTGAATCAATTTTAGGCTGATAAGAAAACCGCTGACATATTAATGGGCTCTGATACTTTGGCTAAAATAAGCTAAAAGACTAAAGCAACACAAATGAATGCCGTTATAAAAGTAAAGGCTGCATACTGTCGTTTTTGTCAGGTTCTGTGAGGTGGCCAAAGAAAACGGCATGGACATCTTCCGTGTCTTTGACTCGCTGAACTATCTTCCCAACATGCTCTTGGGAATGGAAGCGGCAGGAGCTGCAGGAGGAGTGGTGGAGGCGGCCATCTCGTACACGGGTGACGTTTCAGACCCCACAAGGCAGAAATACACCTTGGACTACTATCTGAAACTGGCAGATGAGCTGGTCAAAGCTGGAACGCACATCCTTTGTATCAAGGTGAAGTTATTTTGTATGTTTGGGAGCCATTTCTTTGTTTCGTTAACCTCGGCCCTCGCTCGCTCTTTCATCTCTGCCCTTCTCCCTCATCCTCCACCCACACATCAAACGCTGATGCATCTCCGTGTCTGTTTATTTCTGATTTCTCTTGTTTTCTGTTCGTTTCTCTGCTTTGCAGGATATGGCGGGTCTGCTGAAGCCAGACTCCAGCCGTTTGCTTGTCGGTGCGCTGAGGGACAGATTCCCTGATGTGCCCATCCACGTGCACACTCACGACACCGCAGGGGCCGGAGTGGCCGCCATGCTGGCGTGCGCGGACGCCGGGGCTGATATCGTGGATGTGGCGGTGGATTCAATGGCCGGGATGACGTCCCAACCCAGCATGGGTGCCATTGTGGCGTGTACCAGGGGCACCAATCTCAATACCGGTGAGAGCTGTAAATCAAACAGGGTCTCCCAACAGAGTGGGTTAAAAACAAGTCTTTCTAGCCCTGCCAATTATGAAATGTCAGTGGTCCAAAATTATAATGTGTGTTTTCAACATCAAATATGTTTGGGTGTGATTGTCCTGCGTTCCGATTGGCTGACACGTTCACGGTCAGCGAGGATGGACAAATTGCTCGTTGTTGGTTAGGACACGGTGTAAAGAGTGATTAATTGGTTGTTAAGACTTCCACTGTTTTCTATGCATATAAAAGAGTACCTCGTTTTCGCAGTTTGCTTTATGTTCCATGATAAACCCCATAATTCATGTAAACGCACACTGTGTTCTCTTCAGCACATGACCTGGAACAGTTATTCTGCCGTGGAAAGCTATTTTCGTGTCTGCGGACGAGAACAATTGTTTCCAGCCCCTCGGCTGTTCGCTCGCCAGCACCCAAATGCTCTTTATGGTATTTAATATTGCGCACTAGTAACTAGTAACTGCTGCGCCTCATTTCATTCAAAGCTTCCCCTCTTAAACTCTCGTCATATTTCTCCCCTCCTTCATAATCCAGAACTGAATGAGGTCACTGAGAGTCAGTAAGAGGAGAATAAAAGCAAACAGCGCAGGACTGGAGAAGGAATGGACAGTCTGGTGTGTGAGGAGGAGAAGGGAGAGAAAAATGATGGCAGGGTAGTGAAAGAGTAGAGACTGAGGTCAGAGCGGACACACATCATTTGGATGTTGGTGGATGACCTCTTGACCTTTCCTTAATGGTGACATTATGTGTCTGCTCGTGCTTAACCTCAGTTGATGAGTCTCGTGCCCTGTTAGGCCACTCACAGAGGTGTGTGTATGTGTGTCTGTGGTCCGATTGTGTGGTTTACTGTGTGGAGACCATCTGTCCATGGGTCACTGAGTCACCCACTGCTGTAGTGACCAATGGCATGAAGATCTCACACATTACAGCTGGAGAGACCCGGTAATGACACGGTAATGACAAGTTTAACTTATACAAAATAATGATTGCCATAAATATTTATCACTGGCCATATAATTGTAGTTTGTGTTTCTATGCTAGCTACACTGAAAAAAATAACTTGTAGAATTTACTTAAAAAAATATAAGTGAAAATTTTTACGAGGATTCTCTTAAGTAACATGTGTCTCTATAATTAATGTACAACTTACTTAACAGAATCGAGTAAGTTCTACTTATTAAAAACCTTTAGTATTTGTTAAAATATTAAGGAAATATTACGCGGTAAGCATAAAGAAATTATGTTGAACAAAACATGTGTCTACGTCAAACTTCACGGTTTACTAACTTTCATATTGAAATATTAAATTTCTTACTAAATAGATGGTCAAGTGAGAAGAGATTGGTGGTCTGTGTACTGGCATAATAACTGTAATAACACACTTTATGACTAATATTGTGCCTCCCTCAGCCTAGGTACAAGCACCGCTCTTCTGAACAAAGATAACCATTTAAAAATAACACCAAAACTCTTAATCTCAAAGATAAATAAAAAAAAACAAGTCTTTCTTTTTACTGAAAAACACTTTAAATAGTTTCAAATTAAGTCAATTAAAATTGATCAAACTAAATAATTAAAATCTTAACTAACAAAATTAGTAGATTTTATTCCCAAGACTTTTGCGTTATTTTAACTCGA